>NW_004567135.1:15671017-15696508 GCF_000260355.1 Condylura cristata | reverse complement strand
AAAAAAAAAAAAAAACCTGTCAGACACTTAACAAATAAACAAATCACCTCCACAATTTGTTGCTGAGTGAGTCTAACCCACTTCAAGCTCGGTTCAAAGTACATAAAGCCCTTTTTGGGAATAGAGTTAGTCATTATAAAATGAATCTGAACCCTGCAGCCTAGAGACACAAAGATTCACATATTTACTTCTGCTTAAGCGACTTGGAGCACCTGGCATGTTCAGTAAACTAAATATCTGCCTTCAGATGTAGCCACTGAACCTCAAACTCCAAAGATATTGCTTTCTTTTATTTGAAAAAAATACAGAGACTCAGCTTTCTAGTTTATTTCTTGATTGTTTGTGTGTGTATGTGTGTGTGGGTGTGGCTATTTGCTGATGGCGTGTAAATCATCACTCAATGGGTCTCACCTCAGGTGAGTTCAAAGCAGTAATGTGATGAGCAGTGTTTGCTCCCTGAGTAAGCAGAGTCCCGATCTCCTACACCTGAATGCAATGAAACGTTATGGGCAAATACTGGCTTGCCCTGTGACTGGAGAGTCAGGATAGATTGAATTGAAGTAAAGTGGAACCCTGTCTCAAAAGGCACTGAACACGTTTTTATATTCAAACTTCTAAGATGCTTCCACTTGATATTTCAGAGTTGTCAAAAAGAACTACATAATTTTAAATCAGGTGATACAAGTCACTTAAAATTATCAGATAATATAGTTCCAATTAGTTTTTATGTAGAACAATGGAAGACACTTTAGGGCCATCCCATGGTGGGAGGGGTTAAGTCTCAGTACTAACAAGTTTTCACCAGCCACTGCAGCAGGAGTTCAATCCCTAGCCAGAGAGCTGATCCACGTGGCGCAGCAGATGTCTCCTATCTCCACACAGCTCCCCTCAGCAGTGTATTTCAGTAGATCAGCCTGTGATCAGACCTGGTGAATCCACTCACCATCTTCCCTGCAGTTCTGGCCTACACCCAAGTTCTTGTATGCACAAATACATTAAAAAAAATCTTTAAAAAATGAAAAAACTTTAATTAAAGCAAAAATGACAAATACATATTAAAATCCAATGTTAGGATTATGATGCATTTGTTTATATCCAGTCATTTAAGTCACAAAATATGAACCTATTAGGTAATTTTAATGAAATATCACATGGTAAAAGCATTGAATATGTATTTTATCATATATGTACAAATATGTTTTTTGTAGAAACAGCTCGAAACATATCTTTATTAATGATCTTTATTATTATGAATTTTCCTAAATGTTTTATATACTAATAACTTGAATTTTAAAGAATTATAGAACTTGATGTGGTGCTTTATGTTACAGATTTAGAACACTTCATTGTTGTTTTTAATGAATATGTTACCTATGGCTGCAATTTTAATTAACAGAAGTTCAATCAGGGATAATAACCAGTAACATAACACAAGAAAGTTTCCTTTTACCTGGTTTTAAAAACACCAAGACTGTTTTCCATCAACAGAAATATAGCGATAAGTAATAAAACAAAGTGACAATCAATTCTGCTTCAAATTCAGAACAGTTTATTCAAACATCAATGAAAAATCCAAAACAATGTGAAAATCTTGATACATTTATATCTTGTGTCCTGTGATATAACCTTATGTGTATCTTTTATAAAGTGATACGTGTGTGTGGACAAAGAAGCATCTAATCACCAGTGACCTTCTGGATAAATTGGCATTCTCCAATCATGCGTAGTAGGGCAAGCTTAATAAAATCAACAAGAAACATATAACTTGCTTAAAAATTTCATAGTATCAGCCCTTAATGCAACTCTCCTCACTGTCTGTAACATGGACTGAAGCAAGAACCTCATGTAGGAGCTGAAATGAGTTTGTTTGTGCTGTGACTTGTTGACCCATTTCATAGCTGGAAACACTGTCTCTGTGGTGAGCTGCTGGGTGGACTTTCAGGTCTCACACTCCAAGGGAGACAAGTTGGTCACTTCTTGATATGTAAAGCTCAGGTTTACTAAGCATCACTGAAATGGTACTGAGCCTCTTTCTTGATCTTGGTAAAAATCATTGTAAAGCTCTACAGTCAGTAGCTGTTCATAAAATTTAGGCATAAAGACGAGACCAACCAGCAAAAGATCTCAAGAATTTAATATGCATCAGTTCCCTGAAGGATAGTACTCAGATCAGCTAGATCTGTAGCCTAAAGAACTCACATACCTTTTGGATTAGAGTCTCATTCAGTGAGGACTAATCAATCTATACTTTCCCAAACTGTCAAAAGATAGGTAAGTAGGGCCCTCTCTGGTGGCACAAGGAGTGAAAGCACAGCACTTCAGAGCTAGCTGCAGCTAATTCAACACAAGTTGGATTCCACACCCCTGGCCAGGGAGGTGACCCACATAGTGCAGCAGACCTCTCCTGTCTTCCCTGCTGGCCCCTCAGCAGTGTATTTTAGTCAATCTACCTGTTCTGCTCCCCACTCTGTCTCTGGTGAATCTTCTCACCCACTGCACCTCTGGCTTGTAACCCAGTTCTGTACGCATAAATAAATAAACATGTAAAAATAAAGATAAATGGGTATTTAATAACTAGATGATAGGTAGATAGATAGATAAGTAGATAGAAACTATGATGATGTTTCAACAATTTTGACAATGACTAATCTAGGTAAAGCATATACAATTCTGTTTCATGCTACTTTTTCAGGCAGGTTTAAATCTGAAATAAAGTCAAAAACTAAAGTCATACATGAAATCTTTTTCTCTTGCATACCACATTTTATATAACATTAAATATGATTTGCATACATTTTGGGATATGTGTGTGTGTGTGTTTGTGTATCTCAGTCATTTCTTATCACCACATTACTGGAAGGCCTGCAACTTTGACCAACAGAAAAACTTGAATGCTTCATAAATACTTAAGTTTTTGAATGCCTGATAGTTATTAATTTTATCAAAAAGAATAGAAATTTCATTTTCATATTTATTTGAGAGGAGCCATGATTCTTTGGTGTCTACAGCAGTGGTATGGTGGCCCAGGTCACCTGGTGTCTGGTGGCTCCGTGTGTGACTGTAAAGGAGGAGAAACAGCAGGCTCCTTCTGTCCTGGGTCAGTTTGGGGACCTCAGGATTGAGAAGAACCTGAAGAAGCCAAAGTCTCTCTCACACTCTTCAAGCTTTGTTTGTCCAGGACCGTATCAGACTATTTCCAGCCCCTCCCCACCACCACCAAATCTGGACTCCAGCCCCCATCTTCACCCCAAACATGCCTTTGTACTTGCTGCTTGTGGTTCACTCAGACCGACTCTTAGCCTGGGTTCCAGGCATCTATATGGACAAAATTATTCATTTCTCAGATCTCTCCATATCATGACTATATCAGAAATGTCTTAACTAACCATTCCATCTTGAGCAATTCTGTGTTATACTCTAATGACTCTTTCCCCCATTTGTAAGAACTGATCTTATTTGCATGTGTATTATCAGTGGTCTTCCTAATGTCCATCCTCCCTGTCATATATAGCCCATGAAACCAGACACAACCCTTTTAGTTACTCAAGTGTGCATCTCCAGTGTTAAAAGCTCAGTGTGACCAAGGGCAGGATTATTCCATGTTTGTGAATACAGTAAATTTGGCTCATTTTTTTATTCCTCTGGACAATGCGTTTTCAAACTCTTTGTACCTTGTGTGGATAGTAAAAGTTAAATGTCAGCCACCTTTATATAATCATATTTTACCATTATGTTATCAGTTCAAAAACATTTTGGTTGACTTATCGGGCAATTTTGTCTTCTTACCCTGATTATCCACTCCACCCAAAAATGTCCATCATACAACAAAGAATGACTGGATAGACAAAGGCAGAGAATGGCGAGATAACCTCCCATCAGGAGTATGAGGATACTGACAACTTTCACATGTACTGGGAGACATGAGGATCTCAAAATTATTTAATACATCTCCCTGCCTGCAGTTTTTATTTAATAGTTCTGTACAATAAAGTTCCTTCAGATTGCTAGACTATGTCTATTATTCCCTGTGTTACTTATCAGTATAATTTTAATGACATTGACTTTTACCTAAATCAGTAGTTCACACAACTGAAGTCATCATCATCAGAAATTGTATTTGTTCTTTCTTTTCTTTCTCACATCTCTGTCAGTTACAAATATGCCGTCTTCCAACAGATACAGTGTTTACTTTGTCGGCAATCTTCAGCGTCTAACTGTCCATATTTTATATACATACATTTATTTAAAAAATTCTTATACTTGGGAATTTTCACCCTAGAAGAGAAATATTTTCCATTAAATTCTGAATTCACTTTATTTAACATTTATAATTTTATGAACTGTAAATGATTTGATAAAATTATTAAGAAACAGAAATGACACTTTCCTAGTTGCTCAACAATGCAAATAATAAATGTATTCTGTCAACCAAAATTTAACTCTGGAGTTGATATGGGAGCCATGTCCTTATTTCTAATTATAATCTCCATGATTTTAGGCATATTTAAAGAGACTTCCATTCTCCCTGGGGTTCGCAGATTGCCTTTACATAGTAGCATTTTGTTCTTTACATATTAGTATTTTGCTAAATAATTTCTAGAGTATCTATCATACAACATATTGAAGTTCCTCATCAATAACAGCTAAGTTTGTCCCTAGAAATTTTCATACAACTCTTTCAAGAGAAAGGAACTCCCAAAGGAACCAAATCAGTCAATACCTTGACTTCATATTTCTGCTTTCTGAACTAGGAAAGCATAAATGCCTGTTCCTTTAAGCCACTTTGTGACTCATAACAAATAAAAACACAAATATGGTTTATTGAAAACATTGGATAAGACCTGTTACAGAAGTTAAATATTAAGCCTAATACAGTAATCTTTCACTTTTTTCCATTTATCCTGTCTTTCCCAGGTGGATTTATCAGGGCTACATCTGCTTTGTAATATAACCACTCCAATGCACAATAAGTATTGCGATTTGGAAGAAAATAAGAGTGTTCTGGTATGATATTTTAAAACAGCAAAGACTCACCTGACCAAGGTAAAAGGGGTGCCATCGAGCCAAATCCATTTCTCCTTTTGGTTTTTGTAGTACAAGCTAATGAAAAAAATCTGTTGACTTAATTCACACTGCATCTTTGACAAATGCAATAAAAAATTCTGCAGAGAGAAAAAAAAATCAGAAAGTAGAACTTTGCCTCTGAGAAATAGGACTATAATTGTTTAAATATCTTTCTTTCATTGATCAGTTTTTCTTTACACTCCGTTTGATTATATGCAAAGAGATGGAGGGATCAGCACTAGTTTACTTAAAATTATTGATTGTTGACTGCTGATGACTCCTTTACTCATGAACAATTGTTTTTGCCTATATTACATTTTGTCATATTTTTTGGCTATAGATTAGGTAAATGAGCAATAAAACTCATAGATACAATCACTTAGACTCTGCACATATGTCACACTATTATAAACACAGAATCAAAGGAGAAGAAATACGAGTTTTAATGGGTTGTAGTGAGCCTAGAGTTTTTCATTGGATTGTGTTACAAGTTAAAATCTTTAAAAAGAAGGTGCATTAACTAAAAGAAGAGTGTGTGGGGAGAGAGGCAGAGGAGATAAAAATATGTCAAAGGCACATGAAAAAACAATTTGAGAAACAAAGATGAAGGAGCATGGGGTCCTTCATGTGTGTAAAGAAGCTCATGGTTGTGAGCCCGAGTAGGCTGCTCCAGAGCACTGGCTGGGGGGCCTCACCCACAGAGGTGGCTGGATGCAGGCAGGAATCAAGTTAAAAGTTAACTGAAACACATGATCTGAACTTTATCCTGAGAGCTAAATAAAGCCCTCCAGGTATTGTTAAACTTACCATTCAATATTACAGTCAAATGTAGATTCCTGGCCTTCCCCGGAGATGCAATGGTTAGTTACAGCACAGCACTATGAAGCTATATACAGCCCCTGCAGTACAAGTTCTATCCCTGGCCCCAGGACCGACCCACATGGCCAGAAGACTTCTCCTGTCCTGCCTGCTGCTCCCCTCAGCAGTAGAGCTTCAGTAGAGCTTCAGTAGAGCCACCTGTTCTGTTTCCCGCTTTGACTCTAGTGAATCTGCTCACCAACCCACCCACACACACCTCTGGATTGTACCCCAGTTCTTGTATAAATAAATAAATAAATCTATTTTTAAAAACCGTTAAGGTTCCTGTTATTGCTATAAAGGAAATTCTTTAGTGGAACACAAATCTTACATGATTGTTCGCATTTTTTAATTTTCTGACACAAAACGCACTAAAATTTAAAAAAGGAAGTCTTATCCTTACCATATCTTCTTCAGTTTCCACTTTAACAAAGCTTGAATTTAAACTAGAGCAGTAGCCAGAACATTGTTCCCAAGGAAATAAGATTCTGGAGAACAAGTAGCAGTTTCCTCCACGCTGATGCCAGTTGTGTGGACAAGAAGGATGTTTCCCAACTGTTACAAAAGATAGACTATAGCTGAATGTCTTCCGTCAGTGCTAGAGATAGCCAGTAAATTCATAAAGCATTCTAGCCTCTACAAACAACACACGTTGTTTTATATTTTATTGATGTGAACTTAAATTTAGTGATAGTTATTTTACATTCATAATTGATCACATTGAAAAGATTTTGTTCTTCAAAATTCAAGAGACTACATTGTGGAAACAAACTATTTTTAACCAAAAATGTAAAAAGTATCATTAAGTCCAATATAAATCGATAGATTTCATTGAAAGTATTTTAAAAGAAACATTGGGCCTCAATTCATGCAGAATTCATGAGTCATTCATGCAGAATCTCCCCAGGTATTAATACTTAGCCTAATTACATGTCCTCCTCTCCCCAAATTGCAATTCAAAAATCACTGACATGATACACTAATGAAAAGTTTGATCATTTTCTAGTTTATTTCCTTCGGACTTTAGTTGCTGTGTGGACTTGTCATACTCATATTGTAGTTTGATTTGTATGTTTATGTCTCTATTACATTAAATTATTCAATGCAAGTGGTGTTTCATAATCAGCTTTATATTTCCTATGTCAGTACAGTGTCTTGTGCAAAGGTTGTCCAGTTACTGCTGGAGTGCCCAGCCCAGCACTAGTGAGGCCATCACATAGGTGTCCTCTCTAATTTCCCTTACAGAAAGTGGCTTTGCCTGAAATAATCTTGCTTTTTGGTCAATAACCTTATCCCACCATCTATCTATCTTTAAAAGTTCTCCACTTTGGTAAGTTCTTGCAGATACTACTAGACAGGATACTGCCCATCTCACAAATCATATAATAAATTAATTAAATATGTATAATTGTTAATTTTTACCAGTATATATTAAGATCTGAGAAGTATTGGTGCTACAAGTAGATTTCACTCATATATGCTTACTGTATACAGTTGTATGTATCAAGCAACTTAACTAACACGACGTGAATTCTCCCCTCTCTCCTACAAATAATAGTATGACTCCAAGAATCCCAAACTTACCTATTCCATTGGCTCCATTCTTGGATGAGTTATTTCCTTGACATTGTTCTGTGTTAAATGAGTTTTGAATCACTGAAAAAGAAAGATCATGTTTAAATACAGAGAGAAAAGTAACTGGACAACCTTTGCACAAGACACTGTACTGACATAGGAAATATAAAGCTGATTATGAAACCTCACTTGCATTGAATAATTTAATGTAATAGAGACATAAACATATAAATCAAACAATAATATGAGTATGACAAGTCCATACAGCAACTAAAATCAGAAGGAAACAAACTAGAAAATGATCAAACTTTTCATTAGTGTATCATGTGTCAGTAACATCCAACAAAAGTCAGGAAACTAATCAAAAGCAGGAATTACATCTTTTCAGAGATGTCTCAGTTTAGATATAGATGTTTCATATTACATGAGCTCACTTAACTACTTTATTAAATAAAATTTATTAACAGTGTATGAAAACTTCTCACAGTTAGATAAAAATTATTTCACTAGGAAAGGAAGGAAGGTAAAGCAACCATGAAAACAAGTATTAAGTAAGGCTCCTCATATACTTTAAAATGAACAACAATTTGCTGTATGTGTAAGAAATCATATTCAGTTGGTGAAAATACTACACTTAGTCTGGCATTATCTTTAACAAATTTCATTGGGTAAGTAGGAAAAAAAAGTTTTATATTGCCACTTGCACTTCGTAGTCAATACTCCAACAGACAAAAGAAGCATCAGGCAGATGATCCCCAGAATCACGGCAAAAATTTTCCATGAAGAAGATGGGGCAGGACGATCTATAGAAAAGAGGAATATATCTTGTGACATCAATTTACAAATGTTCATCAGAGTTCATTTTCTCTTTCATGTGTAGTAAACTACAAAACACAGCTCACACCTGTTATTAGGGAAAAGCGAAGTAGTTTGTAAAGCATTACTCATTTTGAGTGTGTTAGCTTAAGTCAAAAACATGAAGGCGAAGTGAATTCTAAATAAAACATACTCCTGCATCTGTGGGGAGATAGGACATAGACTCCACTTCATTTTGTCAAATCAGAGGAGGGAAAGAGGCAGCTGTGAAACACTAATAGATTTTAAAAAGATCTTCAAGGGTAAGAGCAGGTTATCAGGAGATTATAATTCCTTGCACCTATATAAAACAAGAGTTGTTCACTGTGTTGCCAACAGAACTTGTTGATTTCCACTGGGGGCTCATGGAAAGTGGCGGAATTTCAGAAGAACTGAAGACCCCTTCTGTGGTACAGTCTACAGGGACTGCCAACATTTGTTGGGTGTAGTGAAGTATGAATTAAATGTTTCATTATTGAAGAAGTATGAATTAAATGTTTCATTATTGTAGTGTATCATATGTCAATATCTGTCAAAAATCAAGAAACTAATCAAAAGTAGGAATTATATTTTTTCAGAGTTGTCTCAGTTCAGATACAGATGTTTCATATTATAAGAGTTTGCTTAATGACAACAGAGTTGAGATCGTCCTCATAAAATATGCAACTCAAATATTAAATTCATTCCAGTTTTTATAAAAGAATGTAGTCTTTTGGGTAGTCACTGTTCGATCTTGAAATCCTATAAAAATCAATAGATAAATTAAAATATATACCTAAGGGGCCCTCCCTGGTGGCACAGCGGGTTAAAGCAGAGCACTAAGAAGCTACAGTGACTTTCGCATGAGTTCCATCCCGCCTGCCCAGAAGGTGACCACAAGTGCAACAGACCTCTCCTGACCTGCCCGCTGCCTGTTCTACTCCCCACTCTGTCAATGGTGAATACACACACACACACACACACACACCTAAAAAGGCAGAATGTGAGAGGAGAAAATAATGGAGGGTTGAAAATTTTTGAAAGACATGTTCATTTCATGATGTGAAGTCAAATATTTATCATTGTTTTGGTTCATTTTTAGCTGTAGGTGACTAGTGAAAAACATATTAAGGAATGAATTTGAAGTCACAGTTAGAAAAGTCAGAAAAAACACAGAACTCTTTGGCAGACTAGTTGAGTCACTGGTCTCAGGGAGGAAAGAAGGTTCTGGGCTTCCCCAAAGTTGTTTCAACAGCTAAGCACTTTAACTTTCAAATATGCTATTTAAACATCAGGACTGTACATAGGGAATAAAAATATAATTCACTTTGTAGTGTTCTTTTGGTATTGATTTAAATATGAGATATTACTTTATAAACTGAGAAAAACTTAGAAATGTTTTTAAATAAACAATGGTGAAGTTTTTTAAAATAAACAATGGTGAAGTATTTTAAAACAAACAATGGTTTTATGTATAGTTATGCACATACCTACACAGTAATTTTATTAATAAAGTTTTCTATATAGGTCTGATGGAAAATTCATAAATTGCCAGGCAATTTTTGTTCATAGACAATTTCTAGTATAAATAATTTTTAATAGTGCTAAGAATATAGTAAGTAAAATTAGAAGATAGTTCCTATTATTTCCCTTGCTTTGTAAAAGATTAATATTTAAACTATTTAAACTATATGTGTATGTGGTTGACCATAAGCATGCACAGTCTTGTATATTTTAATAATATAATTTCTAAAGTGAGAGGTAGACAAGATACCTACCTTCGTGGGTATATTCAGATGGACCTTTTTTTCTTGGTGTTTTATGTTGTTGTCTTTTCTGTGGCTGTGATGGATTTTGAAATCGTAAACCTGAGTAAGTTATTTCACTCATTACTGAAATGCAGAAAGAAAAGAAAATGAATAGAAAAAGTATAATTTCAGTGAATGTAAATAGAGATATTAGTAAAACTGGTATAAAAATATTAAATTTATCTTAAAAGTTAATATTTTTATGCTAAATAAAATCTAGCTATGATGAATTCTAGAAACATGCTTCATTATTATATTTTAGAAAATTTGAAAGGAACTGATGTGAGATTTTGCTCTCTACCAGAAGATAATTAACCCAAATTCCTAGAATCAAAAGACACATACTGTGGGAAAATTTATGATTTAACCTACTGAATTTTGAATTTTCTTACTTGCTTTCTTTAAATTTATATTCCATATAACTTATCAATTCTTAAATGTCATAAAATGTTACAGCAAGTAATAGTGATTAAAATAAATATTTAAAATAGATTCTTTAAAAATCTCTTAAACATATCTGATTTCCCTTCTAGCACCTCTTTTTACCCAAACTTTTCTCATGAACTTTCTTTCTCTGTGAGCCACACTTTTATTTATTTATCTTCCAAACCATATCTATTAACACACGAATATATATAGATTGCTTAAAAATTCAGTACTTAGGTATTATTGTAAGAAAGATATACATATGAATGTTGAATAAACTGTCTCTGATTATAAATCTTTAATTTCTTTCAATCTAATTTCCTCAAAATTCTAAACAAGCATATGTCGAGTAAGAGAATAAAGACCTGAGAAATTATAATTACCTGATTTATAGAAGAAAATGTCTAATCTTTTGAAGAGTACGTATCTATATCCTGGGAAGAAGCAGGTGCAAACTCTTCTTAAAGAAGTTGGAATGTAAAATCTGTGAGAGTCTCTAGGGTGGTACTAGAGATCAGAACAAAAGATAAAAAGAGAAATAAACGCATAGGCTAATACTGCTTTTGTCTCTCCCATGAGACACTCTGATAGGTGAGAGCAGAGGTCAAGAGTAAGAGAGCTCTGGAAACAACCACACAGGAAACTCTTACTGCTGCTCAATTTAGCTCTGCCTCATCTCCAGATTGGGCATTTCTTACCTTAAGTAACACAAGATACTCAACATATTTGCATAATGACCAATTCCCTTCATCAATCCTTGCCTTGTCAAGGAAATAATTAAATATCAGTGATTAGTTGCTACGGATATGCTTGTTAATTTTAATGTATTTTGTTTCATTCTAAAGTCAACCAGTATTTTTGGAAATGTTCTTTGAGCACTTTTCTGATGTCTCTTGCAGGCCTTTACAGTTCTAGGGCAGGTGTTGGATTTCATCACTAGATGGTGCATTCATAACCTGCCTCAGAACCCTCTACATTTCTGGTTAGTGGACTGTCCACAGATTCCCAAGAATCATCCCTATAAGTCATGTCACAGAAAGAAAACAACAGACCAGTTAAACTAATCAATGTCTTATTCATGCAGTCAGATATGTGATGGAAAACTCTTAACATTTCTACCATCTCATTATCTTTGATTAGTTTAAAGTTACATTCATCTGACCCTTTCTTTATCATTTTTAAAGATGTTAGCTAACAGATCTGGGCCATTTTTTCATCATCTCACAAAAATAACCCTATTTCATGCTACTAATTAAATAGAAAACCTTGCATAAATAAGAAATATGTGGAACAAGATAATAACTATTTTGAAATTGCATAATAAATTTAGAGAAAAGGGTAAATATAATAAAATACCATTAAATATAAGGAAGTATGAGAACTTTATGAATAAATAAATTTCAAAGGAAGAAACATTTTGATCTCAAATATTTAACTTTATATTCAATTTTTAAATTTCATATTGAAAATACTGTTGTAAATATGTATATTTGATAAGTATAAATGAAGTATTTCTTGAAAATCTGATGTTGTTATACACATGAAGCAGAAAGCACAAAAATTACAGATTTAACTATTAAAAATCAAAATCATTGACCTTTAAAGAAAAAGGAGAAAAAAAATCCTCTGAGCCATATATAGTGTCATAACCAATGTTACCTCAACTTAAAAAAAGAAAGAAAATCCAAAGTATAATAAGAAGCAACTATTTAACTAGTCATCTTCACAAATATATATACATAGAGAAAGAGAGAAGAATACCCACTTTAAATGAAATTTTGATGTATCGGTTCAATTAAGGGAAATTTATGGTCCATTTATTAAATATATTATATATATATATTTCTTTCACAACTGTATTACTACATAAATAATATTTCATTCAAATATTACAGAGAAAAATGGCTGAGTAAGGAGCTCTGAAGCACTGTCTCTCCACTAAAGTAATGATAAAGCTGGCAAAAAATCGCTCACAATACTTTTTCAAAACATCAGACTCTAATAATAATAAAAAATAACAATCAGAGGACTATTTAGTGAAGGATGAAATGGCCATATTTTTTAAATGAGAGTATTTGTTTTATTCAAAATTGAATGGAGGTAGGATGCAAATTACTTTTTTTTTTTTTAATTTGATCTCTCTCTGTTTGCTAAGGGGAGATGGGAACCTTTTAAATTTATTTTATTAACATGCTAAAATGAACTAAGTGCCTTTTGTTTGGTAGCATTGTTATATGAAAACCAGTGCTGTATTTATTACAAGAGCCAAGAACAGTTCTCAAATTGTTGGGTTAGAATTCCTTTCAACTCTTAAAGTTTATTAAGGAACCCACAGAAATTTTGTTATTTAAAATACATGTATCAATATTTTCCCTACTAAAAATAAAAGCTGCTATGTTCAAAAAGATTCACTCATGTATAAATGGTGTAGAATACATATATTTTATGTTAAAGTAAAAATTACATTTTTCAAAATAAATAAAAAATAATGCCAACATTGACATTGTTTATGTCTTTACAAACTTTTAATTTTCTGGTTTCATGAAAAGGCAGCTGAAGTTTTTTATCTGCTTCAGAATTTAATTTGTTGTTATATTGACTATGATATCTCAAGAATACTTCACACACTTGAGGGGTTTGATTAAAAAATAAATAGAAAAACCAGAAGGAGAATCAATTGGCCTTTGGGGCAAAACTGCTATTGAGGACAAAAAGAGGAATTGAATAAAATAATTCATTTGTCAGTTTTTTTAAACAAAATCTTGGCTAGAATAAAATCAATAAGAAAAATAAATCTGATACCTTTGATTAATTGTCTACGTACATAGACATTAGATTTTTGTTATTTCAACTTTAAGATTTTATTTTATCTGGGTTTCTACCACTACAGTACAAGACTCTTGGGATTCACTGGCAACCCACTAACAACCAATAATTTACATAATAAACAAGCAACCATTATGGAATCCCTAATGTGCTAGGTGCTGAGCATTGAAAGGCAAAAATAAACTTATTAACTTGGCATTAAGAAACAAGCATATCTTTTTTTCAAAGATTTATTTATGCATACAGAACTGGGGTACAGGCCAGGGGACATATAGGGGCTGTGAGAGGATTCACCAGAGACAGAGTGGGGAGCAGAACAGGTTGATTGACAAAGTACTCTGTTAAGGGGAGCAGCAGGCAGGTCAGGAGAGATCTTCCCATGCAGTGTGGGTCAGCTCCAGGGTGGGGATAGAACTCATGGGGAAGTGGCTTTAGCTTCTTAGTGCTGTGCTTTAACCTGCTGCGCCACCAGGAAGGGCCCACAAGCATATATTTTAAGTAATAACTTGCTACTGAAGTTGTAGGATGAAATGACAGTATTTAACAAGACTCTTTTAGAACAAATTGATCAAAAAAAATTGTTTTAAGTATAGGTCATTCTGTGATAAACCAGAATCTATCCAGACACCTGTTGGTATATATAGTTAAAAAGCTTTAGGAAGACAGTACAATTGTGAGACTGAATTATACTTCAAGACATATGTAAGAGGAGCAATGGAAAGAAGGGAGAGAGGGAGAGGAATTGATGGAAAGTACTGGAGACTACGGAGAAGCCAAAGACAAAGTTCAGAAGTGAATAAGCCTGCACAAGTGTTAGGGCTTAGACGCTTTATATCAGCCCTAAGGAAGTTTCCAGAAAGGGAGTGGCATAATCTGATGTGTATCATAAAAAGAAAGTTCCCTGTGTTAACAGTAATCTTAGAAGAGAGAATGCCTAGTGTGCTAGAAATATCTTCTAAGAAACATAACTGCAATTCAAGAAACATGATCTTGCCTCTACCATCTCATTTTGAGTATTTCAGTTAAGAAAACTTAAAAGTGACTTCTGCAATCTCTCTAAAGATAAATCTCTAAATAGAGAGTAGCAGTTTGGCCCATTCTGGTGCCAGCTGTGTTTACAAAGATGACATTTCAGAGAGAAAATAGAGAAAATGTCTTCTATCAAGAAAGCACAATGCACTATAGTGAAGGGCTATGGATGATTGAGTGGTGGGTGCACTACTGTAACATAAACCTGATAGGGAGATGGAAATATTACCTCAGTTAAAAATTAATTAAAGGGCCCTCCCTGGAGGCACAACGGGTGAGGACTCAGCACTGCAAGCTACTCACAGCCCTCTCAGAGCAAGTTAGATACTGGCCCCAGAGGTGATCCACAGGCACAACAGACCTCTCCTGTCTCGCCTGCTGCTCCCCTCAGCAATGTACCTCATCAATCTGCCTGTTCTGCTCCCCACTCTGTCTCTGGGTAGTCCTCTCACTGACCCTGCACCTCTGGCCTGTACCCCAAGTTCTGTGTGAATAAATAAATCTTTTAAAATAATAATGTTTTAAAAAATAATTTAAAATGTTTTAAATGAAAATAAATGTCCCTTATCAGTACATTTACACATGGAAAAATAAGTCTTTAAAATATGAAAAATGATAACATTGAAATGTTTTCTCTGTTAACCATTTACAATGATGCTAAGACAAAATTTATGACTGTAATTCTGATTGGGTTGTTGCTAATTTGCCAGCATTATCAATCACTTCCAAATATATGTGTATTTCAGTTCTATCTCTAAATATAATACTGCATAGTTGTGAAATCTAATTCACACTCAGTGTAGTCACTAGTGGCTTTATATGCACACAAGTAACACAGCTATAGTTACTTTCTAACTCTTAGGAAACATATGATGTTTTTTGTAAATTATTGTGAGCATTTCCATCTTTTTTTCTATTTCTGCTCTTCTTTTTCTGTCAATGTGAAAATATCTAATTTGCAGTTTGTGGTACATTTTTCTTCAGCTTTGTGTTTGTTTTATTTTTTTGATGGATTACTTTCTGCAGGTAGGGATATTTTATTCCCACCCATAAATTATTGAAAGGTTTTATGTGAACATGGTCTTCCACCCTCAAAGCCTAGTCACTCACTGACCCGATTCCTAGTTAGAGAGCTCCCTCTTCTGTCAATTCTCCTCTCTTCTGTGCTGTTTCCTTTATGGATGGTGATGACATTAGTGGGGAGGACAAAGGTATCTTTGTTTCTTCTCTTTCTTTTCTCTAGGAGCTTCAGATTCTACCAATTGTTCTTTGCTTTCATACTCATTTCTCTAAGACACCCCACCTCTTCTTTGTCATCTGATATTCCTGGAGGAGAAACAATGTTTTCTTGGTTTTCTCCGTTCTTGTGTTACATTTCACATCCTTTCCCACTGTAATGAACTCAATCCCAAACTACAGTATTTTGGAATTTACTGTGGCATTTTCATCTTCTTGGGTTGGTTGTGCCTGGACTCCTTAGATCTTTTTTTTCATAGGATAAGTTGAGGACTAATTAATTCCCTTAGCCAGCACCATGGCATTTGGTATTAGGCTGCATTGAGAGCTTTGTTAGAATTTCTTATTTAATTTGAAGGTTGTCCTACTGTGTCTCTAGAGATGCTTAAAAGATATGGGTCTTGTGTGGCTTTGTTTTTGTTGTTATTGTTTGATATATGTATCGGGAGAAAGGAGAAGAACAAAGCAGAATAGCCTAATAAATTTTGGTTTATAGTTGTTAGTTGATTTTTTTTTACTTTATTACAGTTACTATATTTTTTTCCTGATGCCTTACACTCCTGCTATGAGTGAACAAACTGAAGATTATTGTAAAGATATATATATAAGAGAAAAAAAGTAAGATAGATGGGCCTCCGTGGTGGCACAAGGGGTTAAGTCTCAGCATTGTGGAGCTATCTGTAGCACCAGTTTGACCCCCTGTCGCCAGGGAGCTGCAGACCTCTCTTGCCCCACCTGCCTCACCTACCTAGGATCTGTATTTCAATAAATCCGTCTGATCTGTTCCCCAACATCTCTGGTGAATCCTTTCACCACCACCACCATCCCTCCCACCTCCGGCCTATACTCCAGTTCTACATAAAAATAAATAAAATCTTTAATTAAAAAAAGAAATTTAAGAAGACTGAAATTATACAAACTCTCTTTTATTTTCATCACAGTAGTATGACTCCATAGCAGAAAGAATACTGGAAAATTCACCAAATTTATTCTGTCACCTGTTTTTGTAAATAAAGTTCTTCTGTAAACAGACAATTTCTATATTAACAGTGTCTTCTTTTCACTATTATGGCAAAGTTGAAGTTTCAATAGTGAAAGGCCCATAAAGTTGAAAATATCCTCTATCTAGTTCTTTAGAGAGAACTTTGCAAGTCCTGCTCAAGGATATAAATACAAAAGTTTCAGAAGATATAAAATTATGATATGAAAGAAGGGAACTAAGTGGAAAGAAATCATAAATTTCCAAGGAGTTTACTGAAGTAAAACATTAGTAAAGTTGAACAATATAATACAACAGGAAAAAGGAATGAGGTGAGTTCAACAGGAAACTGGGGACCATGAAACACCCCATTGTTCCTATTTGCATAAAAACACGGTTCATCTTTAGGGAAGCTGCTGATACCTGGATGTAGGAGAGCTCAAGAAGAAAGTTCCTACAGAGTCTGGTCAAGTTAACTAGTTGACCAGTGGTAGAACAGTTGGAAGTTTTGAACTTGCGAAAATTGACCATAAATTATTATACAGATAGATAATTGACTGATGATAGACAGATATTAGTTAGTTCATTATCCTTATTGCAGCTGGAGTCAAAAACTGACTGAATCATACATGAAAGGAATAAATGAAGCAGTCACTATTTGCAGAGGACATGATAATATCCACAAAAATATCTTCATTTTCCTTATACTGTTCCATGAAGTACCAGAGGTTTCAGTTGTGATGAAGTCAAATTTATGAATTGTTTTGTCATTGTTTATACTTTTGGTGTCTTATTTAAGAAATTATTGCACAACCCAAGGTTACAAAGAATTGCACATTTTCTTCTGTGAAGTTTACAGATTTGCTTTTACATTTAGTTATTGATCTATTTTGAGTGTTTTTTTTTAATGTATCCTGTGAGGTAGAGATAATAGTTATTACTAAGCTATCTAGTTATCTCAGTCCATTTGTTGAAAAGTCCATTAATTATTTTACCACTAATACCATTTCACACCTGTGAGAGTGGCTATTAACAAAGAGAAAAAAAGCATTTGCTGAGGGTAGATAGTAAAATGTAAAAATTAAAATATATAGATATCCAGAAAGAACTAACTTCCAGAAACAGGAGACAAAGATGGATCGTTTAGATTTAGATTTAGTGACTTACAAAAAACAAAATGATGTTGACATATTTTGTTGTGAATTTTTTATTTTATTTGAATTTCTATGAAGAAAATTTACAAAAGTATACACATCGCATATTAAATGTAATATTAAACATGCATTAAATAAAAATATTAGCAGTTTTATCTTGATGTTTTATAATCCTAATTATGCAGAAATCTCATCAATCTTACAACATTTCTCAAATATATTAAAATTATTTAAGTCACAACTGGAAACATTTGGGGGGGTTCAAGTAGATAATTAGTAATAACATGATGTAAAGATGCCATTCTTTTTTTTATTATTTAAAGATTTATTTATTTATTCATATGGAACTGGGGTACAGGCCAGAGATGTGGATGGTGAGAGAATTCACCAGAGACAGAGTGGGGAGCAGAACAAGCACACTGCTGAGGGGAGCAGCGGGCGGGTCAGGAGAGGTCTGCCTCGCCATGTGGATCTCCTCCGGGGCAGGCAGGAACCGAACCCATGTGGAAGTGGCTCTAGCTTCTTAAAGTGCCCGTAAAGATGCCATTCTTAAGGTGGATCTTCCTCATCCACCATATCTTCCCCAAGAAAAACCTAATTAAATCTCTGCTTACAGATATAACGATTTTTACTTTCACAGTTTTCATCCAAATCACCACCGTTAGGACTGTACATTTTGCAGTACTTTGCACTTGTAGTCAGACTGAATGGAAATCTGTAATAAAATCATAGATATTAACACATGCAATAAGAAAATGAGAATGTTCAGGGGTGACATTTCTATTAGGAAAATAAGCTAAAGCATAAAATTTGTATTACTAAAACTCTCCACATCACATGTTTATAAATGAAAATGAGATTCAAAGATTACATATACAGAAAATATGTACAGAGTATTTGAAATAAGGGAACATGATAAAGATACTGGTCTCCAGCAGACTAAAGAAATCATGGACATAGTGTCTGCTCTGGCCAGCCCATGGCACCTGCATATCCCACACAAACCCTGTATCTCTTAAGAATAGACTTGAGGCCCTTCCTGGTGTCACAGCAGGTTAGGACCAGCACTGCAAGCTTGCCACAGCTGCTTCAGTATCGGTTCGATCTCTGGCCCAGAGGTGATCCACATGGTGCAGCAGACCTCTCCTGAACCACCCACTGCTCCCCTCAACAGTGTACTTCATTAGTCTGCCTGTTCTGCTCCCCACTAGGTCTCTGGCGAATCCTCTCACTGCCCCTCCTCCTCTGGCCTGTACCTCAGTTCTGTATGTGTAAATAAGTAAATCTTAAAAAAGAAAAAAGAATAGACTTGATGTTCTGGATGAAACTACAGTAGTTGTTCTCTTGAATGTATTTCTGCATTCTGGACAGGCTAACCCCAGTGTGGTTACATGTTGTATTCTATGGTGAGATCAAAGGACAGACCCATACAGAACAGAAAAGCCTGGAAACTTACAGATCTGGAGACACCCTGGAGCCATTCTCCCCCACCTGGCTACCATGGTTTGCACTGGAGACAGCATCAATCCAGTAAAAATACTGATTAGTCTTCATAAAGGACTGTTTGGAAACAAAAAAATTTAAATCCACTCTGGTGTAATACATCTTTATAAAGTATGATTAAGACTTGAATCAAAGTACACAAGAGCAGACTTAATTTTTCAATCACATAAGCTGAAACATTTTTAACACCTAGTTTAGAGTATAGTCACATATCTTCTGCTGTCTCATTTAGTTGGTGCTTACATTTCTGGGGAATAAAATATCACAAACTCTCACTTCTTGAAGGAATAAAAAATATTATATAGGGAGTTAGAATTGTCATGGAAAACTTCTTTCATAGGACACCAACAATCAACAATCGAATTAGATTTCAGATTGAGTGATCTCTTGAGAGAAACTCTAAAGATGTAATCTATTGCATTTCTATTCAGCACAAGTTCTGCAGCACAAGTTCTACCAGAAAAATGCTTCCTTCTTTCTTAAAAATTGAACAATTGCTATGATCATGTTCTCCATATTCATTTCACAGTATATCCAAAATGATGATAAAAGACACACACACACACACACACACACATATACACACATACACATATATTTTTTCAATGAAAAAGTTAAAAATTACAAAGTCATTTAGTTGGTGCTCTGAGTGAAAATAATGACCTATTTTTCTTCTTTGAATTATCTATGAAACATTCCTAGTACTTTAGCTGATATTTGTCTTGAATTTTATTCCTGTAACATAAATATTTGAGTAATTTTATATGGATTTTACAATAATTGTTTCAAGTGCAAAAAAACAGCTATGCATTTGTTATCTGATAAAAAGTTTAAATCAAAGTATTCAGCTTACTTAAGTGTTATGTTACATACTTAGTCAAAACTAGATACATGCCAATTCATCTTTGCTGTCCTTTGGAAGTAGAGTAGAATTCAGGGATTCACAGAATATTCTACTGACACTCCAAGATTTATGGTCTGTGGAAATGAAGTAACAGTTACACTTGTACCCAATCCATCCTTCTCTACAAGAACAGCAGCCAGGGTCTAAGAGGAAAAAAAAAAAAAAAAAACATGATTTATGACAATGGATTTTTTTTCAGTGCTCTTTACTCATGCAAAAATCATTTGTTATTGATTCTTTTTATCTACAAAAGTCATTTGTTATTGATTCATTTTTTTTCTGCAAATGTTCATTGAGCATCTAGTAATATCCCCACAGTTCAGGGGAAATTAATGTGGATAAGTTAGGCAAGACCCCTTATTCTCACGAAGATAATTATATGCTAGCAATAGAGTTAGAAAAATACAATTATCATATAGTTTCTGGTCATCTGTAAGCACACTTAATGATGCTAACTTTGGGTAGGTAACACAGGTATGTGAAATAGCAGAATGCAATAGGAATAGTGGTGTTTAGAAGAATCCTTTTGGAGAAGTGATCCAAATTAATCTTGGATGTTTAAATTGAAGCAAAGAGATCAAGGATCTCTTTGAAAGAGAAAAACATTTTAATATATTTCCTGAATCATATCTGATATACATACTGGATATTTGATTTTCAAAATGATGGTAAATAAATCAATTAGCTTGAAATTTCACCATAAAGTTTACAGTAATAATGCCTTGAGCATCTACTGACTTCTGTGTAAGGTCATAGACATGGCAGGCACACAGATCTTTGCCAAATGAGTGGTGCTGTAGAGTAGAATGTTGTTCCCAGGTGCTGAGGGTAGGAGTGTGGAGGGTCGGGGTCAGGGAGGGTAGGGGTCAGGAATGAGCAGTACTGGTTAAAGGATACAAATATGCAGTTAAATGAGTAAGTTCTGAAACTCTGATGCACAGCACTGTGATTATAGCGGGCCACACTATAAATATTTTAGTTAATCCTACTTGTAAACTGCAACAAAGAATAGATCTTAAATGTTCTCAAATAAAAAGAAATAATAATTATGTGACATGATGCAGGTATAGCTAATACTATACATATGCCACAATATGTAAATGCATCAAATCAACACAATGCAAAACTTAAACTTGCACAATGTCAAAGGCACTGCAATAAACTAGAAAACATTTAGTAAGAAAATATATGATCATGAAAGACAGGCAGACAACTTGGAAAGCTTTAGAGAAAATACATTAAAATATTGACATTGCTTTGGCTTTCAGGGTTTAAATATCCAGAAACCTCTACCTTGTGCACTAAGTTGAGTCAGGAAAGAAGCAAAATCAAAGGTAAAGAGACAAAAAAGTATAGATTGTGGGCAAGAGCCCGTTGGCTGTCATATTGACTGTAGCTTACTCTTGATTTTTACTTGGGATGAGCACTCATGTAAGAAAAATATAAGTTCAGGCAATACTTTCCATATTTCTTAAGATATAAATGATGGGTAATCAATGTAAGGTATCAATTCTTATGCCAAACAATGAAAGGAAACGATCCACAATTAATTAGTAGGCAAACATGTATTATGAGGTGTAATATTCCAGCATGATTCTGCATGAGAAAAGCAAGTCACCTAGTTCATACTCTACCAAAAACAAGGCTTGCAAAGTAGGGAACCTACCTTCCTGGAATTCATTTGTGGGTGCTGGGGAGATTGTTGACTCAGGATTTTGTTGAAGTTCTGTAAGAACTGATTAGAAATCTACTTAATAAGTTATAGGTCTATAAAATAATAATAAAATAATAAAATACTACACATTAGTAAAAGGAAACCTTTACTATTATTTTACCAGAGTTTTGATATTTATAAAACTTGCCTAGAAAACTTACCTTTTCTCAATAGAATTCCCAAAGTAGCCATCAACAAAAGGCATGTCACTCCTAAAATCCCAGAAATCCACCTCCATGCATTGGTGCAGAAAGCTGTGGAGACAGGGGAGTAGGATAATGACTTAAGAAAGACTCTTTGAAGCATCTGGGAAGCCTCAAAGAATCTTGGATAAGTTACAGAATGAAGAGTCACAAAAGTAAAATTAAGTAGAAAGTACTGACAGATGGAAAACTGAAAAACGTCAATTTTTCCCCAGCCTTGCTATGAAATTAAAAATATCCATGACAGAGCTTTTCTGGCTGTTTTTGTTGCTTAATTGTTGGCTCAAGCTGCACATACCTGCCATGAGGAGAGACACTCCGAGTCGATGTGGGGAAGGCTCGCAGTGTGCTGGTTCCAGAAGATCCCGGCTTGGTCACTGGAATCTTGAGTTTGTGTAGAAAGAAATTTAAAAGAAATAAAACTTTGCATTCAAACAATGGTCATAAATCATCTACTGGTGAGACACGGGTGTAGACTATGAACAAGAAGCAGCAAAATCACCAGCTTCTAACCTGTTCCGGAAACACAGCACAGGAAATTCTTACTATACTTGCGTCCTGAGAGCCCTTTGACTATCACAATAGAATATAGTGGAGGTATTTAAATGTTTGAATATCAAAATCATTTTTAAACATGGCATTTTGGAAAAGTGTTTTCTAGAATGGTCAAGAAACAAAGGACAAGTAATTCTTTTGCTGAAGAGCAAAAAAAATGGTAAAAAGTTCTAAATTAAATGGCCAAGGCATTGATAATTGTTTGGGTGGGAGGCAGAATCAGGAAGCAATAATTGTGTGAACCATCATCTCAAAGCCAGAGGAATAAATTAAGTTTCATGAAATACATGAAAATCTAAATGTTCAAAGTTCTTTCTTGACATTTTTATTTCTTGTTTCATTTAAATTTTAGCTGAGGTAACATTGGGGTACCCTTGTCAGTATTACCACCATCCTGTACCCACCACGGAGATCACCCATATTCTCCCACCATAACCACTATGCTGCCTTCCCTCACCGTCTCTCCTCTCCACCCAATCACTGGTGTTTAGTTCTGTAGTCAGCTATCAAGGATTTTTTTTTCCTTTGTTCACTTTTTTCTGATTATTGTTTCATGAATTTACATCCCATAGTTTAAAATCTGCATAGTATTTATTACAGTGAGACAGTATACACATGGATGATTCACTGTTTGTAGAGGTAGAGGGATGAACATGAGTTGTTAATATGTAAGAGATACATTAATGTCAGAACACTTAAATCTCTCCAAAGGAAATAATAAAGCAAGAAGTTTCTTGCAGATATAAAGGCTTTGATAGTATGTGTATATTGTCCCTTTTTCCCACACTGTACAGGATGATGCTGATAGAGAATGTGTGAGAATGTGTGAGTGTGTGTGTTGTGAACTCATGCCAGTGTACATGAGTTCCACATGGACACAGGAATACTTTTGTGTTTTGAAATGGCTGGGGTGAACTGAGCAGAGAGGAGTCATTATTACTCTGTTTTCTTTCTTTTCTGTCTTACATTTCACACCCTGAGTTTGACCTTCAGAGTAATTTTATGAACTATGAATGGTCCTGGTTAGTTCTGAGGTTAAACACATGAACCCTCAGGTACTTAAAGATTCCAGGAAGACACATTGCACCCCTTCAATGAGGGCTGGTGTGTCAGTCTAACATGGCAGGGGATTAATAAAATCCTGTTGGAAATAGTCACATGTGTAAAATGAATCCAACCCTGCAGCCCAGAGACACAAAGATTCCGGTATTGCTTTTTGCTTCTGCAACCCTAGGTTCTTGCATTTTGAATAAAAGAAATGGATGCAGATTTAGGCATCATGTTTCAGAATGACTTTCTCTTAAAAGAGAATAATCACATGACTCACCTTTCCATTTTTTTGTCTTTCTCTCATTCACATATGGGTATAAATCAGCACTGAGCAGTGTTCATCTTGGAAAATTTAAAAGAGAAATGTTCTAAGGAGTTAATGATTCCATCTCATGCATCTGAATCCAATGAAATTTGTGGGAGAGTCAGAAATGTCAGCCTTAAACTCAGCCACAGGAAGACATCTGTCTTTTCCTATCTAGACTGAAAGATGGCTCCAAATCAGATTTCAGAGATGTGAATAAAACTTCATTATTTTTAAACAAATGACAGCAATGACTTAATGAATTATGATTCATAGAAGTCTAAGTAGTTTTTGAATAAAACTAGGTATATTTGACATGCTTCCTATGGAAGTCAAATATGAAAAATTATTATTATGTTGCCATTTATATCTCTAGGTACGCTTCGTACCTAAAGTACAAAGCATGAAACTAAAACTCCATTTAAATGACATATCACATAGTGAGAATATTGAATCCATGTGTTGATTTTTAGTCATGATTGGGCCCATTTCCTTTTTGTAGCCATAGATGTCTGTATTTTAATCTTTATTAATGATTTTTATTGTGAATTGTCGAAAAACTTTATACACTTTTAAAAACCTAAAGTTTTATGATACTCATATAATTTGTTAAAGCACCAATGATTATTTTAGGATATGATAAAGAGTTCAACAATTTGTTTAAAATTTCATTCAATGTTTAACAATCAAAATACATGTTCAGATTAATTTTGAAGTTTTCACCCATATTTTGCAAAGGAAACTGTGTGATATATATATGTTTTATTAAATATTGATCCAGTGACACTCTCTAGCTGACATACACTGAAAATCTAATCTCTCTAGAAACCGACATTTCCATCACAAGGTTTGCTTCATTGTAAAGGAAGCAACACTAGAATCTGTTTTTCAACCCATCTGGACCTGAACAGTGTCACAGAGGAAAATGACAAATTCAGAAAGAAATGAAGAAAGGAACCAAAGGAAAATTGGAATTTGAGCATGATTGTATGGGATAAAAAGGACTTAAAAATATGGAAGTGTGTTTACTTTTCAGTGAGAAGTAAATATTAGACCTTTCTTATATCAGTGCCTAAATAATTTTTTTTAAAAATTCAGTGATTGAGGCTCTCCCTAGTGGTGCAGCAGGTTAAAGCACAGCACTAAGGCTAAAGCCACTTCTGCATGAGTTTAATCCCCAGCCCGGAGGTGACCCACATGGCATGGCAGACCTCTCCTGGCCCGCCCACTGCTCCCCTCAGCAGTGTACTTCATCAGTTGGCCTATTTTGCTCCCAACTCTGTCCCTGGTGAATCATCTCACTACTCCTGCACCTCTGGCCTATACCCCAGCTGTGTATGCATAAATAAATAAATTAAAAAAAAAACAAAAACGAATAGGCCCTCCCTGGTGGCACAGCGGGTTAAAGCACAGCACTAAGAAGCTAAAGCCACTTCCGCATGAGTTCGATTCCCACCTGCCCCGGAGGT
>NW_004567135.1:15655773-15670882 GCF_000260355.1 Condylura cristata | reverse complement strand
AAAAAAAAAAGAATATAACATGATTTGCCTTTAGTGAAGCAGCTAGTGGTATAGCTGAGACAGAAAAATAAAGGAACAATGAGGCCAACTTGTGTTGACAAAAAGGGAATAAATACACTGTTTTCGGTTAATTTTGGATTTTTTCACTTTTTATTTTGAAGCAGATGTAGATAGGGAAAAGGTAACAACATAATGTAGCATAAGGAGTTGTCTTGTACCATGCAGTCAATTTTCTCCAATAGTAATATCTTGTATAACTAGAGAACAAAATTAAATCAAGATGCTGGCATTAGCTCAATTCATAGGCCTTCAAATTTCACCAATTTTATATTCATTCTTTTGCTTGAGTGCATATATGTGTGTGGGTGGTGGAACAAATTGTATTACATTACAAATTCATGTAACAACTGCTGTGATAGTCTAAAAAAGGTATACTAACAATTATTTTGTTTTTCCAAAGTATGGTTGTTAAATAAAAAATATGAATCATTGACTTTACCATTTTCATTTTAATGAGTTGGTTCACCGAGTGAAATTTTTAACATTTATTGAGCTCATATTACTAGCCTCTACTGTGATGAATATGTATGTCTTATAATCCTTGGGAAGAATTTTGGGTCACACTGTTTCACTAATGCAGAAATTTGTAATACACCAGAAATTCTATATGTGCAATACTGCCATTAGTGTGAGGATCACACAAATATGTGCGCTCCAGAAATCATTGCAATTTTGCCTAACTGTGGCTATCTTTGTCCTAGAATTGAAGCTCCTGACATTATCTCCAAAATAGGAGACAGCTTCTGCTGGTCATTGAATCCAAATAACAGAACTGTTGTGAGAGCCCACCAGGACTGCTCTTTAGAAGTCTTGCCTTGCCCTTCATAGCAGTAGAGATGATCACCTTGTAGCTTGAATCAAATAAGGACAGTTCACCATTCATTGACGTCCTCGTGTTCAGTGCTTCCTCAGCATATTTTAATTTGATCTCTAATATGTTGCCCGATATCTTTGAAATTATATTATGGATTTAGGATATTGTTTGTTCTTTAGACAAGCATGAGATCATTTTACAGATGCAATTTTAATGGGCAATTACAAACTCAGTCAGCGATTTTGAACAGAGACATGAAAAAAGAAAATTTCCTCTTGCATGAAGTTAAAAGAACCAAGAGATCTTCTTTCCATCAAAGGAAATAAACAGATAAATATTAAAACCAAAACAATAGCCAATTCTTTTACAAAAGCCAGAATAGAATTTCCAGGCTTCAATGAAAGATAAAAGCAATGTGAACCTTTTGTACATATTTAGCTATTTCTTGGTCCTTGACATCACCTTATTTCCATTTTATAATGTGAGATGATTGAACAAAAAGAAGCATCCAAATAAGTGACTTAGTTGATAACATATATTTTAGATAAAAGTTGGCATTTTCCAACTACATATGGGTAGGTTGAAGTTTCAAAAGTCACGCAGGAGTAAACACATGCCATGTTTCCCATTTTATTAACCTCAGCCCTCACTGCACATCTCTTCTCCCTCACAAGTCCATCACCTGGACTGAAGGCAGAAGCTCACATCGGGGCTGCAAAGATCTTGTTGGCTGTGCTGTGTTTTCTCTACTCCTTGAGTGGGAAAAAGTCTCCAGTGAGTGTTGTGGGTCTTGAGGTTTTCACTCTCTACTAATACAACAAAGGTGAGAAATTGGTAGCTTCCGGCTTTCCAAATCTCAGGTATTTTACTATCATTGAAATGTCACTGTTTGACCTTTAGGCCAAAAAATATCTATATTGTAAAGCACTGTGGTCAGTATGTGTTGATGAAGTTTACACATATAGACTGAGAAAGTAAACAGAATCTCTTTTCTTAGCATTGTTTTTGTAAATAAAGGTCTTACAGATATGCCATTTATCTGTCATCAATGTCTTCGTTTGTACAAGGGCAGGAATGAGTATTCTCAACAGCTAGTCCACAGAGTTGAAAATATTCACTAACTAGTTCTTGAGAGAAAAACTTTACCATTTCTGCACTAGAATATATATTAAAAGGTTTCAAAAGATCAAAAATTATAAAAATGAAAAAAGTGCAGATAATAGAAAGAATCTTAAGACTCCAATGAACATATTCAAGTAATAGTTTTATTAAAAGTAAACAATGTGATACAACAGGAGAAATAAATAAGAATTCAAATAAGCAACAGAAACCATGAAACACCCAGAAATATGCTTCCAATATTGCTATTTACATGAAGACATGGTCATTCTGGCAAAACTGCTGGTAGTTGTGTGCTGAAATCTGGATTAAAAGGAGCTTAAGGAGAAGTTTTCTGCATATTTGGTCAAAGATAAAACAGGACATCTAGCAGTTATTTCAAGTAGAAATTGAGATATTTAAAATAATAAATTAATTTTCCATAATTTTGAATTTAAAAATCTTATCACAAATCACTAGTTAACTCATGAGTCAGCACACTGCCTTATTCTGGCCAAGAATCAAACACAGACATTGAAGCATCTCTTCAGATAAGCAAAGAGTTGTCTCAGTTTGCTTGTAAAGTAACTACATTTGGGGCCTCCCTGGTAGTCTCAGGGTTGCCTCACATTGTCACTGCTAAAGCTTGAGTCTGACCCCTCACCAGGGAGCTGATCTACATGGCACAGCAGACCTCTCCTGTCTCCCTCATGGCTCCCCTCAACAGTGTATTTCAATAGATCCACCTGTTCTGCTACCCACTCTGTCTCTGGTGAATCATTTCACCCACCTCCCACCTATGGCCTGTACCCCAGTTCCTCTATGCAAAAATAAATAAATCTTTTTTTAAAAAAAAAGATTAGACAAAGATAGATAACACTAATGGAAGAATTAAAATTAGTATGTCAGAATGAATAGAAAAGGATTATTTGTTCTCACATGTATAAATTACATTCTTAGTTATCAAATCAGGAATCAAAGTCAATACTTTATTAAATAAACTATAAAGTAGCAGTGGTAACATATTTCTTAGGTATTTGTTGGTAGGCAGAATTCTAAGAGGATCCCCCCAAAAATTACAGTGTCCTATTGTATAGTGATAAAATCTTTTGTCTCTGCAATTCAGTCATTATTTTAATATAATAGAATTATTATAGATATTTTAATGGGATTCATTAATTTAAATTTATTCAGAGAAAATTTACAAAAACAAACAAAAATGAATCGCAGTAGCTATTGAACTTAGTAAGTAAATCAAATTGAACTTGATTCTTTATGTTTTCAGGTATAAGTACACAAATTTAATCAATTTTAAAACATATTGTTTTCAAAGACATGAAAATTGTATAAGACATAATTTGAAACCTCTTAAAGTTCCAGAGGTAGCTAATTTGTAACAACTTAGGAGGTAAAGTTACCACTCTAAAAATGAACCTCTCTGCTCACCCTTTCCCCTTAGCAAACACCTGTTTGGTAAGCTGTTTCTTACAGATATAATAACTTGTCCGGTTACAGGGTCCATCTGAAATACGTTTCTCCGGGCTGTATTTTATACAGTTATGTTTTTTCACTTTAGGACTTATGGGAAATCTGTAAAGAAAATTAAAATATTGACACATAAGAAAAACAAATGAGAATATGCAGGAATGTTATTCTTTATAGCAAAATGACTTTTTGAAACATTTTATGATACTAACATATTGATGATTGAATTGCCTCATTCAGTAGCCAATGTGTTCGCAGTTTCAGATACAATATTATAAAAACTCAGTTATTACCTCAATAATCAATAATCATCTTGCTGTTTTATTGTATTTAATAGCTTTGATATATGATACACATTACTTCTACTTGCTTACAGATGTGTTAGCTATTGAGTTTCGTAAAATAAGGCCAAACAGGTTGGCATTTTATGATGCTGTAAATTCTGTGTTTATGACAGATCATGAGAGTCCAAGACTACAAATACACAGAAAATATTTGAAACACAAAGAGAATGCTGAGAATTCTAGGTCCCACCAGAATAGAGAAAATAATGGCTACACCATTTTCTGGGCAGCATCTGTGAAGGGCACACCAGTACATGAGCACAGATGTCATCTTTGCATTCACTTTAAAATGTTTCTTGTATTTTATTTGCCATTTATCTGAATGTCACTCCAATAACATATATATTTTACAGAGTGAAAAGAAAACTGGCTTATGTCAAAAGCTCTTGATAATCGCAATCACACAAACATTATGTCACTTGAGCATAAACTTGGATGTTCTAGAAACAGCAAACATTGCTATTGTATTATTGTTGAATTTATTCTCTTTTCCATATTCTCATGCTCTGTATAGGTTAACTTAGCTACAGTGTTTCTGGATGTTGCAATCTCTTGTGAAATCATAGCACAAACTCAGTAAAATCAGAATAAAACAGGATTTCCAGAAACTTACAGGTCCTGGGAGATAAGAGTGCCGTTTATCCAAGCCCAGGAACTGTTTTCTGCAGAGTAGGTGACTCCAATCCAGTAAAAGTATTGATTAAACCTAATAAAGTGCTACTTGAAAATAGAAACAAATAAATTAAAATTACTGAAATCTACTCTGGATTAACATTCTTTTAAAAAGTTATAGTATATGGGTCCTGTGGTAGCAGAACCACGCTTAAGGGGAGAAACCAATTACTGTACAAAAGTAAACACTGATGTCAGAAAATTTTAAAAAGTGTTAGTGTCCAACAGCATATTCAGCTTCTCAATCACAAAAATTAAAACCATTTTAACATTTGGTGTAAAAGGTAGTCACAAGTCTCGTGTCTAGACATATCAGGCCAACCACTTATGGGGAAAAATAGCACAAAATCTTATGTCTTGACAGAATTAAAAAATATTATAAGAGATGTCAGAATTCTCAAGGAATACTTCCCTCACAGGAGACAGCATTCCAATTTGATTCTACACTAATACCTTAAAGGATACATTTGATAGATACAAACTTATCAACCTATATTCAGCTCATACTTGCATAAAGGGAAACATTTTTACTTTTTCTTAAGAACTGAGTACTTTTTATGCTCATGCACTTCTTATTCATTCCGCATCCCAAAATGATATCAAAATACACAGATGTACAAAATAAATTATTAAATCTATTGAACTAAAATATATAAGTTATTTAGTGATCTTTATTAAATAAAATAAACCTATTATATCACCTTTGCATTCACTTTAAAATGTTTCTTGTATTTTATTTGCCATTTATCTTGAATGTCACTCCCATAATAAAAGTTTTATAAATTTTTATGTAGGTGTTATAATGATTGTTTCAAGTTAAAGGATATTAATAAATCATTATTGACTGATTAAAGACTTATCAAATTGTATTTCCACTTACTTAGGTAGTATATTTTCCTAGGTCAAAAACACATATAAGAAATCAGAATTAAATACATGCCAGTTCATCTCTGTCGTCCAGTTGAAGCAGAGTAGAATTCTGAGATTCACAGAAATCCCTGCTTTTATTCCATGTTTTGAATTCAGTGGAAAAGAAGTAACAGTTGCATTGATAGCCAATCCAATTTTCTTGACAAGAACTATATCCAGAATCTAAAAGAAAATATATTCTAAGAAAAAAATACTAGAGATTCTGTTTTTTCAGTCCTCTTTACTCATTGAAAATTTACTGTTCATTACTTCTATAAACTATTTGAGAATCTATGTGAGCATAAACTTGGATATTCTAGATGTGCTTAAAAATATTATTCTGAAGAATTTATGGTTTTTCTTCTCTTTTTACTAGTAGCTAGATCTAAGAATAGACTCGAGTTATTTATAAGAAAAGATATTTATAAGAAAAAAAGCATTTTCATATATTTAATGTCAGAAAAAAAATGGGACGTATTGGGAGAATTCTTATATGTTGCATGTTTGATTTTCAAAATGAAACTAAAAAAGAAAATACTAGCTTGTAGTCTCACCATAGAGTTTGCCAATGATGGCACCTTGACCATTTACTATATTTACTATAGTCAGGAGCAGAAGTCATGACACATGATAAGCACTCAAGTCTTTGCACATGAGAGGTTATTACATTCCAGAGTAGAATGTTGCTTATGAGGCCTAGGGGTCGGTGGTGGCAAGTGTAAAGAGACAGTCAAAAGTTATAAAATTTCAACTAGAAAAGAGCTAAGTTCTGATGATCGTGATTATAGTTAACCATGTTACATATATATAAGTTGCAGAAAAGAGGAGATATTAATGTTATCACTAATTGTGTGATCTGATGAAGGTTTATCAATGGTATGTTGGGTTTACACTGCAAAATGTAAGTTCATAAAATAAATCATTATACTTTAAACTTACACAATGCTCTATGCCAATTATATTAAAGAGTGCTTGAAAAACTAAAGGAAAGAGTACATAAATAAAATGTTATGTTATCACATATGGGAAACAACTTGGACAGAATTTGGAAAAAGATTAAAGAGTTGGGCTTTGAGCTGGCATTTGTGAGATAAGAAGTGCTTTAAATTGTAGAAATCTATACATTAATTTCTGAATTGTGGCAGAAAGCAGAAACAAACATGAAGAGACATATTTATATGAGTTATGAACAAATATAGTAAGTAAGATAAGCTATAAAATTTACTATAACTCATTTTGATTTTCTGCTTAAAATTGAGTGCTCAAGTAAGAAGAAATAAGCATTTCAGGCTAATATGTTCCTTATTACTTGCATATACAGATAATACATAAAATAGTATGATAAATTTTGCATTAAATAGCAATTAAATGAGACTACCTTACAATTACTAATCCATTCTGATTTTGTTGAGAAAAGCAAAAACTTTCTTATTTCATTCTCCACTGACATGAAGACAAAAAGAGTGGAACCCACCTTCCTGGAATTCCACAGTAATTCCTGGAGACATTGTAGGCATTGTTAGCTCAATACTTGGTCCGTGAAGTACTAAAAGAAATGATTAATACTTTTCTTAATTAGATAGAAGTTTATGAAATAATAAAGTATAACCCATGAGTAAAATGAATGATTTATTATTAAAATGATTTATTCAGATCTTTGAACATTAAATAAGCTTGGCTAAAAAAACTTACAGTTTTTCACCACAATTCCCAAAGTAGCCATCAAACAAAGGCACGTTATTCCTAAGATCCCAGAAATCCACCTCCATACAGTGGTCCAAAAAGCTGTAGAGAAAGAAAAGTAGGGTAATGACTTCAAGGAAAAAAACACAGAAGTTATTTGGTTTGTAAACCAATCATCTTGTCAACAAAACACTGGAAAGTTAAGATATTCCACTCAAAACTCCACCAAATGCCAAAATTTATAGGAGGTGTACTTTGTATTCTCCAGTGACATTACCCATAATTTTTCTTTCTTCAAGCTCTGTGTCAGTAATGTAGTAGTAACTGTAGTTTATTTTTAACAAAGAAGCTTAGAAATTGCAAGGTGATAGCAATAGACACAAAGTTCTGTTCATAGGCTTAAATATCAGATGTTTTCTTTTATTTCTCAACAAAATCACAAGACAGGTAGTTCGTATATTGTTAAGTAAATGAGGAAACTTGGGTCGATTCATCATGGCATTTTTTTCACATATGAAAGGTATTATATGCCAGTCTCTTCATGTAACTTATCCTGTCATTTCAAAAATAACACTTCCTGGAGTGTGTCTGCCAGTCTCCTAATCCTAGTGCATTCCCCCTCTTTGGGAGTGAAAGGTGACCAGATGCTCAGAACTGTGTAGAGGTCCTGTGGGAAAGAAAAAACATAGGAAGCCCTAGACCCAAGTTCCCCAACAAATACATGGGAACTTTGAATGATGATATATAAACAACCATCATTTACAGGACATTACATTCTCTAATTCCCAACTTTTTTTTTTTTTTTTTTGCTTTAAGGGATAGATTCACTCTATCAATTATTGACAGATTGAGTCTATCAATGCAATAGATTTTTTAAAAAAAACTTGAAATGTTTGGTGCCTGCCATTAATAGTCCATTGTACGAAAAGCCATGAATATGTATGAATATCTTTTCTCTTAATGTTAAAATGTATATTTAATATATTAATTAAATGCAACTCAAAACACTAATGTTTATTTGCTTTTTCTACAGCTTAACAATTCTTTAGAGTGTGCAAGAGGCTTAGCAAATGTAAAAAGCACTAGATATTTTCATTAGAGATCTTGAGACCTAATTCCATTCCATGAGTTGTTTAAAAAATAAAAGAAAAAAATCCTGTCTTGGTAAAAGTTCAATGTTGATTGGACTTAGAGCACCCAGCCTATCTGCAGTCTGTTGCAACAGCATTTTTAGCACAAATGGTAAACAAGAAATTATGATACACCATTTAAATATAAGAAATCTGGATTCTTATCTAAAAGTATAACTTATCACAAGTTAACAAGAATAAAAATAAGTGGTAAGATTTTTGCTTAATTCAATTCATTTTATGCCCACTTGGTTTTAAAAAAAAAACACACGTACACACACAATTTACATATACTTTAATAATATGTTATTTACTTATGAACCACTAATCATAAATTTATACCCAAAAAAGGGGAGGGAGGGAGAAGTATATCTGCATGACAATTATCAAAATATTTTAATTATTTGTTTTCTTAAACATTTTTAAAAACTTACATTAGGAGAAATATGAAAAAAAAGTCTAAGTGAACTGACAAAGACCTATATTTATTGAGCAAAAATAACTAAACTGTGTGTAAGTCCTGCATTATAATATTTCTTTCCTCTTGCCATGCTTTGGGATTTGAAAATAATGATTTACTCCAAAAATCTAATTTCTTTACTGAAGAATCAAATAGTGAACTTGTACTTATAAGCATTATCATTAATATCCAGCATTTTCTATCTCTATGCCCAAATTTAATTTAACCAAGAAAATCAGTTCCCATACAGAATCTAGTGCTATCAGAAACCACTGTTTAAATCTTTTAGGAGAGCTTCAAAAATAAATTTTAAGCTACAGAATGAAGTCACAAAAATAAAATTAAGTGGAAAGTGCTGATACAGGATAAGCCAATTTATATCACTTTTCCCCCAACCCTGCAGGCAAATTAGCAATATCCATCAGATACCCTTCCTGGTTAAATTTATTTGTTAATTGTATGACTTGGGCTGCACATACCTGCCATGAGAAATAGTGCTCCAAGGTCAATGCAGGTGGGAGGTTTGCTTATTCATGAAGAAAAGTGTTGGATCACGAAGATGGATATTGAACTACAAAGTTCAGCTAGAGGTTAAGAAATTCAAAGCTTGTATAGAAAAAGAAAAATTGTGCATTCAAATGGGGTTCTTGAATCACCTATTGGTGAGAAAAAGATGCAAAGTATGAAGAAGAAGCAGCAAATCACTAACTTCTTAAATGTTCCGGAACCACAGCACAGGAAATTCTTACCTACTTGTGTTATGAGAACTCTTTGACTATCACAAAAGAAGATAGTGTGTGTATGTGTTTCAATGTCTGAACATCAAAATCATTTTTATAAATTTATTTAGATAGAAATAGAATGGGCAAACCAAAGTTAAGTGTACTCAGTATAATAAAATTCTATACAGTATTTCCCTTTCCTAATAATAAGAAGCATTCATCATTTACCTTATAAGATATATTAAAGAATTTACCACATGTTAGCTCATTTATTTCTAAAATAGATTAATTAAAGTGAATAAATATTATTTTATCAGTGAGAAAAATAACTCTTAGTAGAGCTAAGTATTTTATCAACGTGACTTACATTTAAAAACAAGTAGTATTTCTCCATAGAACACTTGCAATATATTTTAAGTTAAACCAAATATGTGTCTATATGTTTTGTGGATTTTCCTTCATTTTGGCAGAGTGGTTGATATTTCCGTCTGTCTTCTGTGATTATGATCCTCTCTCCTCAGCTCAGCTAGGGAAAGCAGGTCAAAAAGTAGAACCATAGTGACCGCCCCATTACCGTTCCATGTTCACACATACACACACACAAACACACACCACACACACACAAACACACCCTTCTGCTCTTAACTGCTTCATTCACATTAATCTTCATATTAACTGTTTCATTCACATTAACCTTCAAATCTTGACTACAGAGTTGGAAAGGAATATTTCTGAACCTTATTGCTGAAGCAATGGAAGTCCAAGATTCACCTGGACTGGTAAATAATAAAAAACTTCTCTATATTTTTACAGCAAAAATGAAGCAAGTAAGAGAATCAGAATATAATCAGTTATCCCTTAAAAAAAATATCAAAGTGAAGACAAACAGAAAAGGAATTATTGGCTAGAGTTAGGTCTCTGTACTATGAATTTTAAGCATATTCATGTTTTACACAGGCAAAAAAAATAAAATAAGCTGTTAACCAAAACATCTTATTTTCACCTCAACTCTTTTTGAAAATGGCATTTTTAATCTGCATATATTATAGAAATAAAATCTCTTATTTCACACACTGTTGAATGGAAAATGACATGATAAGTATTATCCTTATATCTTAAGAAATAAATTTATTTTTACATTGAATTATCATGTTGTATGTTGAAATGGTGAAATCAAATGTGACCTTCATCTGTATCTTGAATGCTGGTAACATATAACTAAGCTTAAAATAAGCACATCAATCCAAGTCTATAAGATATGTCTATACAGGGTAAGGAAAGTGAGTTTTATAATATATGGCATATGATATTAGAGAAAGTGTTTTCTGGATTGAACAGGGATAAGCAGGACAAGAGGGTCCAGCATAAGAAAACTTAAGAGAAAAAGCAAAATCTATTTAATGAAGTGATCATGGCACAGTGAATTTTTTTTGAAAATCTGGAAGCAATCACTATATGAACCATGAACTCAAAGCAAGGGTTGTCAACTTTACTCAAAATAAAGAGATAATAATGACTACCAAAAGGAAGTTTTCAAGTATAAAACTTCTAAGAGAATGAACTTGTAATGGTGTTGACCTCTTTTGATTGTGTGTGGGTGAGTGTGTTATGTTCTGCTTTTCTCGGAAGATGGGTCTTTATCAACTAGTCGATCACCAATCTGCACATCCAGATTCACTTTGCACAAGAACATGGGAGTAGATTTTTTCTGTGAACCAACTTTAATCAATTAGCAACATATCTGGATGTGTGGTTAAGAAATGCTCAAGTCCAGAATCAATGAGAAATGAAGTTATAGTAGATAAGCAATAACTTCCATAGCTTTGACTTGACATCATTTACTACATTCACATCTCTGAATTTACACCTCCTAAGTAGAATGAACATTTTGAAAAAATGTAACAGAATTTGACTTTAGTAGAGAACCAGTACTGTAGCTGAGATATAAAAGTAAAGAAAATGGGAAAATGATGACAGCCAATGTTAACCACAATGGAATATACATATAGTCTTCCGTTAACTTGTTTTTCACCTTTTATTTTGAAATGACTATAGATTTGAAAGGATGTGGCAAGAACAAAACAGTACATAAGCATGTACTCAATTTTCTCCAAGTAATATTTTATATCCCTAAAGTATGGCGCCAAGCCATAACGTTGACATTAGTACAATCCACAGACCTTATTTGGAGTTCTGGATTTTATATGTATTCATTTCCTTGAGAGAGAAAGCATGAATGTGTGTATAAAGTTTAACATATCTTATCACATGTATAAACTCATTTTACCAGCATCACATAATCTGTTTTTATATTCTAGTAACAATTATTGTGTTACTATCAAGTATGATTTTTAAGGAAAAGTCAAGATAAACTGTTGAAATTTGTCCTTTTCTTATCAATTTTCATTTTAGTGAATTGGCTCAAAAGGGGAAAATTATAACATTTATTGAACATGTCCATTCTGTGTTAAATGTGTATGTCTTATAAAAATTCAGTTTAAGTATATTTAATCCTACTGAAGAATTTAACATACTATTTTTTACATAGAATATATAATGCACAGAAATTCTGTCATATGAAACTAATGTGAGGACTGTACTGGTTAATAGCTATAAGAAATCATTTAAATTTTCTCTAATTCTAAATATTCTCCTACAAGAACTAACAATTCTATCATTTTAAATTGAGTAGCCAAGTTCAATTGATCATTCAGGCCCATGGATAGAACTTTCTAAGTGTTGACTGCACTGATCTTGATGGCTCTTATTTGCTCTGCCCTCTGGTCAATTTGTCATTGATTGAGATGCTGACTTTTAATTCTTATTCAATATATAATTAAATTTGAGCACGACATGTCACCAATCTCTATCACATTACATTTTGGGTTTAAGATACAGCCATTGTTTCCAAATACAGTATCATTTTACAGTTGCAATTTTAAAGGACAGTTACAAATTCAAACAGAAATATTGACCAGAAACATGACATGAGAAATTTTCCCCTTTGTATATATTTAAAAGCACCCAAAGAACTGTTTTTCCATCAAGAGAAATATAAAACCAAAGTGACAACCAATTCGCTTAAATTTACGAATAGCTATTTCAAGCTTCAGTGAGATCTGCAAGAGTGTGACAGTTATGGGTATGTTTAGATCTTTCTTGGTCCTGAACACCACCTGAGAACTATTTTATAAAGTGAGATGTTTGCACAGAAAAAAAAAAAAAAAAGAGCATCTAGATGGCTAGTTGGTAACAGTGTTTGGCATTTTCCAGTTGTATATGGTTGGGCAAGGTATATAAAGACAACAAGATAACACAATTTGTTTCAAATTGTCTTAATGTCAACCCTTACTGCACATCTTCTTAATCAAAAGTTCATCACATGGACTGAAGCAAGAAGCTCATGTAGGAACTGCAAAGAGCTTGTTTGCTATGCTGTGGCTTTTCAACACTTGTAGCTACAAACAGCCTCTCTGTGGTGAGTGATGTGGGGCTTTGGGTTGTCACTCTGAACTAACACATACAAGGTGACAAACTGGGCATTTGTTGATGTGTAAAGCTCATGGCTTTGACTATATGTCATTAAGTCAACCACACTGAGCCTTTTTCTTTCTGTCTGTCTTTTTTTTTTTTTTTTTTTTTTTTGATGTTTAGGCAAAAATCCTACATTGTAAAGCTCTATGGTCAGTATCTATTGATAATATGTAGGAAAAGTCCAGAAAAGAAAGAGGTCTCATCAGGAACTGTAAAATGATTCAGTACCCAAACAGGACACTGCTCAAATCAGTAAAATGTTGAGTAGAAAATATACTTTATATATTTGGTGATGGCATGTATAATTTGTATGATTTAATGTAATAACTATAAATTCACAGATGTGAATCAATGATTTACTTTATTTTTCAAATTCAGTATTTTAAATCTGTTATCTTTGGATGTGTGATACCACTCTTCTTTTTTGTCAGGATTGCTGTGTCTACCTGGGGACTTTGTGGTTCCATGTGAATTCCAACAAAGGTTTTTCTAGTTCTTTGAAGAATAACATTGAAGGGTAAATATTGCATTGAAACTTTATGTTGATTTGGGTAAGATGGTCATTTCAACAATGTTGATACTTCCCATTCATGAACAGATACTAGCATTCCATTTTTTGTGTGTCTTCTTCTATCTAGCAATTCCACTCGTATGTATTTACTCAACAAATACAAAAACAGTAATTGAAAGGGAAACATGCATGAGCAATGGAGCACTATTTACAATAGCCATGCTATGGAAACAAACTAAGTTCCCAAGACAGATGAGTAGCTTAAGCTATGGAATATGTACATGATGGAATACTACTCAGCAATAAACAAAGTTGTTGCCATTTGCAGCAGTATGAATAGAACTGGAGACTGTAATGATAAGTGAAATCAGAAGAAGAAACCACCAGGTGGTTTCACTTTTTTGTGGAATAAAAAGAAACAAAACAAAGCATCAGTCAAAACCAAGCCAATAACAAACCCTACAAGCTGTAGAATTAAGGTTACCAGAGGAAAGAATGGAGAGCAAAGTGCAGAACTGGGGTGAGGCATTGGATCATGGTATAGGACTATGAGTGTCTTGGTGATAGATGTGGTGTGGTGTGGTGACGTACATCTGAAAAGAGTGATCTTATGTTTCTGAATCACACATGGTGTTGTAATCCAATGTTATCTCAATTTGATAAAAAAAAAAAATCTGCATTCCCTCTGACTTCTGGGCCTCATGGCATCTGTACCCATGTTTACAAAATCTACTTGTTTATTCTTTTCAGTTAGGACACATCCTTGATGTTTCTAGTCCACTCTTCCCTCTTGTTATATTTGCTCATCAGTGCCTATAAGTGTGTAATGATACTTATATCTCTGCATGTATTGGTGAAGAGACAAAGAAGAATAAAGAAGGGGGAGGAGGGTGGGGAGGGTGATGGAGAGGAAGATAAGAGAGGAGATGTTTCCAGGTCTTTGAATTTTTTTCAAGAGGATTTTGGTCTGCTTTTCTCAATTTTTAAGCAATAATTGTATATAAACAATTCTAGCTTTTTATATATAATGCATATTTGAAATATTTGACCTTGCTTTTGGCATTTTTTAAATTTCCATAGCCATGTTATTATATAGCCATATTTTTAAAGATTTATTTTATTTATTTATGCATACAAGAGCTGAGGTGCAGGCCAGACTGGGGGTTGGGGGGGGGGTGTAAAAGGATTCACCAGAGACAGAGTCAGGAGCAGAGCAGGCAGATGGACTGAAATACACTGCTGAGGAGAGCAACAGGTGAGACAGAGAGATCTGCTGCACCATGTGGGTCACTTCTCTGGCTGGGGATCCATCGTGCTGCAGTGGCTGTGGATAGCTTCACAGACTTCACAGACTTAAACTTTTGTGCCACCCAGGAAGACCTAGATAGCCATGTTTTTCAAACATTTCATTTATTGCATCTAGAATTTTGTGATAATAAGAAAGACTTCCCCACGCTCCTAGAGAAACCTATCCAACGTTCCTCCAACAGATAGTTCCATTTTTATATAATTTATTTATTTGGCAGTTGTATTTCTTTATTGAGATAACCTTGGCACACAACATTGTACATAATTCCCTTACCAGTTCATACCTCTTTAAATGTTTAATGTTCTGCCATACCCACCATCAAATTACCCTTTAGAGATGATCTTTGTGGATTTTGCTCCAATAGAGTATTATAAACAA
>NW_004567135.1:15636424-15654953 GCF_000260355.1 Condylura cristata | reverse complement strand
CTTAAACTTAAGAAGAGGTCTAGCCAGAAATAAGATGGCTTTACCTTGTTAAGTAAAGCCAATTAGTTCACCTTTCTGAAGTGTGTTTGCGTTGTGTTTGTACAGATTTTGAATAATTCTAGTTCATTCACACATAATTCACTTTTTATGGCAAATAAGACTTTTCATCCATTATGTAGTGTCATAGATGTATTCATTCAAGTGTACTTTTTACAAGAGTTCTATGTATTCATATATTTGTGGATGACTCAAGTATATTAGAAAAAAAGTGTATTTGCAATTATCTGTGTATAGTGTTCAACCTACATCCAAAATATTTACCATTCTGACTTTTTGCTTAAGTCTTCTATAATGTTATTAATTTACATCCAAGTTGTGAGTGATATTAAAGTTGCCTTTTATTAATGTTATCTAGCTATCTTACATCCCCAATAACTTAGGAATATATAAACAATCACTATTATCTACACATGTAATTATATGGTAGCAGGGTGGTTTAACATTAAAAGTGTCTTTTTGTAACATTTCATTCTCTGTAAGTAATTTCTCTTTTGCCTCCTATCAGGATTGAACACCTGCCCTTGTTTCCATTTGCCTTGTTAATCTATGTTCAACATTTTATATGTTATTTTCTAAAATTTCTGCTTTTAAATAACTATGTAAAGATATTGAATTAAATTTGCAGTGTTGTATTGCAGTTTTCTTAAATATTGTGGTTGTTTCTTCCTTGGTGGTTTATTTTGTGCAAGTAGAAAAATGTTTCATATGGATATATTGGGCAGATTCTATTAATTTCCATTTACCTGGCAAGTTTTCTAGTGACAGAGCTCCCTCTTCTGTCAGTTCTGCTATATTCTGTGATGCTTCCTTTCTGAATTGTAATAATATAAGATAGGAAAACAAGATGTTAACTTTTCCTCTTCCCTTTTTTTAGGCTCCTTAATTCTCCAATTTTTCTTTGCTTTCACACTCACTTCTCCAAGAGACCCCATCTCTTCTTTTATCTGGTTCTTCCACAGGGGGGAAAAAAAAAAGTGGTGAAATGGTGATGGGAAGTCCACAGGGATTACAACCGAGATGAAAAAATGCACAAAATGAAGAACGATGTAAAAAATAAGTAAATATAAAAAATAAAAAGCAAGCAGGGACCCTCCCTGGTGGCTCAGCGGGTTAAAACACAGCACTAAGAAACGTAAGCCACTTCTGCATGAGTTCGATCCCTGCCTGCTCCGAAGGAGATACACAGGGCGAGGCAGACCTCTCCTGACCCGCCAGCTGCTCCCCTCAGCAGTGTACTTCGTTGATCTGTCTGTTCTGCTCCCCACTCCGCGTCTCTGGCCTGTACCCCAGTTCTGTATGAATAAATAAATAGATCTTTAAAAAAAAAAAAAGAAGAAAACAAGCAAAGAGCTATACAAATGTGGTTATTAATATAACCTTAAAGACAAAGGGGAAGAAAGCTTAAAGACAAAGGGGAAGAAAGCTTTCGAAGTTTCTTACTTCTTTCTTATTTATGTTTTGTAATGTATGCTTACATTATGTTATATTATGAATATATTAAGTATTTTTGAAATTTATCATCACAATTGAATTTTCCATATATCTCCTGTATCCAGGCTTTAAGGACTATTTCCCCTAGCCATGGCACTTAGTTAGAAACTGGAGAAGAGCTTTGTTAGAACTTGCTTTAGTTGTGATTCTGTGTCTCTGGAGATGCTGAAAGGGCATGCTGAAAGAAAATCTTAGTCCAGTGAACTCCCTGCCCCTCCCCACTCCACTTTTGATCCCATTCCCACTCTGCCCCTATAAAATGTCTCTGGTATATAGTTTTTCATTATTATTATTTTTCCCCGTGGTCCTTTATGCTCCTGCTATGAGTGAAACCATCCAGTATTTTACTTTTTCTTTCTCACTTATTTCACCAAGCATGATCCATTCCAGCTCCATCTATGTTGCTGCAAAAGACATGAATTTATCCTTTTTGATCTCTGAATAATATTCCATTGTGTATATGTAACACATCTTTTAAAAACAGTCATCTACTTTTGGGCATTTGGGTTGATTCTATGTCTTTCCTATTTTTTTTTCTATTGTAAATAAAGCAGCAATAAACATGGGTGTACAAGTGTCTTTTTGAATCAGTGGTTTTGTATCTTTTGAGTAGATACCTAGGAGTAGGATGTCATATGGAAGCTCCATTTTTAGCAATTTGAGAAACCTCCAAACAGTTTTCCATAGTAGTTGTACTAGTTTGTATTCCTACCAGCAGTGCAGAATAGTTCCTTTTTCTCCACATCGTCACCAACATTTGTTGTTGCTAGTTGTTTTAAGTTGTGCCATTCTCACTGGGGTGAGGTGGTATCTCATTGTGGTTTTAATTTGCATCTCCCTTATTACAAGTGATGTTGAACATTTTTTCATATGCTGTTGGCCATCTGCATTTCCTCTTTGGAGAAGTGTCTTTTTAGCTCTTCTGCCCACTTTTTGATGGGGTTGTTTATTTTTGTTGAGTTTCATCAGTTCTTTGTATATCTTTGTGATCAATCCTTTATTGCTAGTATTGTGTCATTTATCTTTTATGAATGTTTCATTTTGCACTACTATGGCAGTTTAGTAACTTCAACAGGAGTTTGTCCACAATTATGAAAATATTTACTGTATACTTCTCTGGAGAAAGTTCACCAACCCCTGCACTAGAATATAAATAGAAAAGTTTCACAAGGTACAATATTCTATAAATAACAAAGAAGTTTTAAATATTCCAAAGGTTTCAAGGCTTAGAAAGGGGAAAAAATCATAGATCCCAATGAGCATATTCAAATAACACTTTTAATAAAAGCAAATGATGGGATACAATAGGAAAATAATAATTCAAATGAGCATTTAAGAACCACATAATTTCCAGAACAAGTTGCCCAATGTCCCTATCTTGTCATGAAGACAAGATTTATCTTTGGTTGAAATTGTTCATATTTTTGTTGATTTATGTATAAATAAACTTGATTTCAGGGAAGTTCAAACAGAAGTTCCCTGAAGATTCAAATACCACAAACCAGATCTCTAACCAATTATCTCAAGTAACTCAAGTATCTCAAGTTGAGATAACAAAATATCAAACTAATTGACTGTAGGCTTCACTGTGGAATTTTGAACGGAAAAAGAACCTTACCATAAATCAGCTTGTTAGATAGTTAGCTAGTTCAATAGTCAGTAGCTAACATCACATTTGAAAAGATAAACTCAATAGATATCTGGTTTTCCAATCCCAAACAAAATGTATGTTCTTCACAAGTGCCCATATAGATTCCCAAGGATAAATAATATGTTGAAAGGCAAAAATCTATATCAATAAAATTAGAACCCATATTGAGTCATAAAACAGGAGTTAAAATTCATTAAAGCTGAAGGCATATCAACTCTGTTTTCTGATCCCCACAACAATCAAACTAGAAATCAGCCACAGAAAGAAAGCAGGAAAAAGCCTCTACCATATGGACATTGAATCACACACTACTGAATGACTATTGGATTAAAGAAGAAATTGGGGCCCTCTCTGGTGGCGCCGCAGGTTAAAGCACAGCACTAAGAAGCTAAAGCCATTTCTGCATGAGTTCAATGCCTGCCAGTCCCAGAGGTGACCCACATGGCGTGGCAGACCTCTCTTGACCCGCTCACTGCTCCCCTCAGCAATGTACTTAGTCAATAGGCCTGTTCTGCTCCCACTCTGTCTCTGGTGAATCCTCTCGCTGCCCCTGTACCTATGGCCTGTACACCAGTTCTGTATACATGAATTAATAAATATTAAAAAAAAGAAGAAATTGAAAAATACCTGGACACGAGTGAAAATGTAGAGCATAGAATGTGTGGGACATAGGTCCTATGGAAAGTACATAGTAACACACCCTACATCAAGAAACAAAAAAAAAGAGCTATAGTAAATAACCCTACCTCTCAACTTAAAGAGCTTAAAAAAGAGGAACACATAAAACCAAAAGGAAATAATAAAAAAGAGAAATTTAAAGAATAGAAATAAAAAAGATAGTTCAATAGATAGTTCAATAGAACCAAAACCTGGTTCTTTAATTTAAAAGTTTAAAAAGTAGATGAAACTAGAATCACTAAGAAAAAATGGTAGAAAATGTTAATAAATAGAATCAGAACAGAAAGAAGTTACAACAGACATTTCAGAAATATGAAAGATCAAAGAGATTACTGTGAACAGCTGTAGGCCAGCAAATTTACTAACCTAGAAGAACTAGACAAATTCGTAGAACTATACCACCCTCTGCCACAGAACCTGAATAGAAAACCTCAACAGAGCAATTACAAGCAGAAATTGAAGCAGTAAACAAAAAAATCAAAAAGAAAATGTAGAAGAAAATTGTCACTATTTGCAGATGAAAACATAATGTACATTAAAAAATACAAAAACTGCTAAAAATTGTTAAAAGTATTAAAAGAATACCATAAATTAAAAGTTTATTAATCTATATAAAATATTTTGCATTTCTATAGGCAAGCAGAAAACCAGCAGAAATTGTAAAAAGCAATCCTATTTATAACATATAAAAATACAAAAGAATAAATTTAAACAAAGGGGGTCAAAAAAACTATACATTGAAAACTATAAGGCATTTTATATTAAGAAGTAAAAAACACACACACAAAAAAATTGGAAAGTTGTCCTGGGTTCATGAATTGGAATAATTAATGAAATTAAAATGGTCATTTTTGCTAGACACATATTTAAATATAAACAATCTTCATCATGATTCTAACAGAATGTCTCTAAAATAAAAAAAAGTCTCAGACTTATATGGGACCACAAAAGACTCTGAATTGCAAAAATATTGACTAAAAAGGAGAAAAATAGATGCAGCATATTCTCAAAATTGAAACTATATTACAAAGCAATAACAATCAAATCAGCTTAGTATTGAAATGAAAATTGACACACAAATGCACAGCCCAACAAATATAACAACTAATTTACAACACAGAAGCCAAAAGCACATAGTACAGAAAGAAAATATTTTCTATTAAGTGGTACAGGGAAATGGTACAATTACATTCATTTTACATTACATGTGAAATAATAACTATTATTTTTTATAATATACACAAAATTATACATTATAATTCTAACTGAATAAAGGCCAGAAACTATATTAGATAGAACAAAATATAGGGAGTAAGCTCTTGACATCAGTGATAGTAATATCAATATGGACTCATTACAATGGCAAGAGAAACAGAAACAAACACTTCAGAGATTAAACTGCATTAAACTACAAAGTACTACACATCAAAAGAAACCATTATTCAATGAAAAGGCCACCTAATGAATGGTAGAAGATGTTCAAAAAGCAGGTATGTGGCAAGAAGTTAATATCCAAAATATATAAAGAATCTTACAAAAGTACAAAAAAAATTGATCAGGTCAAATAGATACTTCTCCAACAAAGAGATCCAGGTGACCAACAGGTACATGAAAGGATAAACTAACAAACAAAACAAAACAAAAACATATGCTTAAACTCTAAGAACAAACTGGTGGTTACTAACAGGGATTAAAGAACAGGGGATGGTAAACTTTGGGGAAAGTGGGGGTTAGAACAGTGGTGAATTTTATTGTGGGGGACAAAACCTGCTCTTTTGGAGTCAATCATTACACAGTGTGAATATATGTATACCTATACTACTGTACACTTGAAACCTATAAAATATTACAAATAAAATTTACTGCAATAAAAGTTTAGTGAAGCATTGTCATGTCACATCAGCATCAAGTGTATTTCAGGTGAAGAAAGAGAGAGCAGAAAACTTCTATCTAGAATTAATAGCCGTGAACATCCAAACCCTGAAAAGAACTTATTATAAAACTTATGAAGCCAATAGAGGATATAATTATCTAAATGCAGGCCCTATATTAAGATACAAAACAATAAAATTATCAAAATAAAAACATACAGATATATAGACATACCAAAAGAATGAACTTTTGGAAAACTGAAGATGAAGGTCTTTCGTGTGTCCAAATGAAGGACTGAAAGAATGTTGATATAAATTTTTCATGTAAAATGCAAAGAAAATTTATATTTCTTATGCAAAGAAAATTTGCATAAGAATATATGTATAAAAAGTTTAAAAATACAATATTGAAATTATGTAGTAAGTAAAAATTAAGTTTTTACTTTGGGACCCTCCCTGGTAGTGCAGAGGGTTAAAGCTCAGCACTAAGAAGCTCAAGCCACTTGAGCATGAGTTCAATTCCTAGCAATGGAGCTGACCCACATAGCATGGCAGACCTCTTCTCACCTGCCTGCTGCTCCCCTCAGCAGTGTACTTCCTAAATCAGCCTGTCTGCTCCCCACTTTGTCTCTGGTGAAGCCTCTCGCTGCCCCTGCACCTCTGACCTGTATTCCAGTTCTGTTTGCATAAATAAATTTTTAAAAAATCTTTATTTTGATACTTTATAATAATAGTTATAACTACACAAATTTCATGGATTTAAGTACACAAAAATATCATGAGATACAATTTGAAATCCTTTCCATATCCTGAAGTAGATTAGCAAGTATATGTGGAAAAGCATCTTTCTTTAAGTAGGTCTTCAGTACTTTACCCTTCCACACCAAGATACACCTAAGTAAATTGTTGCTTACAGATATAACGGTTTGTGTTATTGCAGGAATAATCCAAAATACTGTTGCTTGAGCTGTATATTATGCAGTTCTCTTTATGTGGAGTTTCAAGGAATGGAAATCTGTAATTAAAATATAAAAATAGGAAAACAGAATGTGGCAAAATGGCGCTTTTTACTAATGATAGAAATTTTCAGTGCATTTTAATGAGATATTAATATACTAAGCTTCTGTATTTTTATTCATAATCCAGTTTCCAAATTTCAGAATAGATATAATAAAAACTCAGCTATTGCCTCAGGAATCAATAGCATTTTATTTTGCCTTATTATGAATAGTTTTGATATATAATATCCTTTTCATCTATATTGTTTAAAGATATATTGACTTATCTAGGAAAATAAATCAGAGGGGGAAAATGTCTTTATATAATGATACAAATTCCATGTTTATGAATGAAAATTAAATACAGAAATTAAAAATATATACAAAATATGTCCAGAATGATTGAAACAAGGGAGAATACTGAGTATACTGGGCTCCAGCAGAATAAAGGAAATTATAGACAGTTTTCTCTGGACAACTCCAAAGAATATACCTCTGTATACACACACTCAGAGTTTCTACTAAGGAGAAGAAAACAAAACTTTATGTCAAAAGCCCTTAGATGGTCACAAAGATACAAACCTCATATCATTCTAAGATAAAATTGATTATTCTAGAGATGGCTAAAATTATTGTTTCTATTGAATCTAGTCTCTTCTCTGTATTCTTACATCTACACGAGTTAACTTAGCTACAGTATTGCTAAAGTATTGTTGACAAAGAAAAATAAACCCAGAGAACAGCAAATTCTTGCCTTCTGGTAACTCACATGTGTTGGGAGAAAACAGAGCCATTGAGCCACATCCAGTTCTGTTTTTCCTCACTGTAGCGGACACCAATCCAAAAAAAGTTTTTAGTGGACTTCAGAAAATGCTGCTTGGACAGATAAACATATTAACCTATTTGTATCTAACTTGGGATGTGACGTTTAACAAAGTCAGTTCAACATCAAATTCAGTCTTCCAATCAATGCGAGTGTGTTTTAACATGAAGTTTATGAGGTGTATATATATATATACATATATATGGTCACAGGTCTCTTATTTTTTCATTTATCAGGCTTAATTTTGTATGGAGGAGAACATATCACAAAATCTCACTTTTTGAAGGAATGAAAAATATTCTTAAGGGCATTAGAATTGTTTGGAACATTCCCCTTGCAGTGATCGATCAAATTTGACTCCAAATCAACAGTGTCTTGAGAGATGAATTTTGTGGAAATACACCTATTCAGTCAATACTCAGCACAGGTTCTGAGTGCAAAGAGATTTTTTTACTTTTTAATAAGTGCAGATTTGACACAAGCTATGCAACCTCTATCTACTGACATTCCGGATAGAGACGGAAGTGCTGTGAAAAATCAGACTTTCCACTCTAACTTATGTTATGACCTCCCTTTTTTGTATAATCATAATATCAAAATATCCTGAGCAACCTTCAGCTAACAATTGGATTGCCTCAGCCTCATAAGGCGCTACCTGGCCCTGACAAGCTAGTACTGCACCAGGGTGAGAAATTCCTCTTAAAGTCAAAAGTGATTTGACAACTGGCTGATTAATAAAAACAAATGGCTGTTACTGCAAAGTCTCTCACAGCCAGAGAGAGAAAAACCCAAACCTTATCACTCTACTATTTCACGTAGCCTTCTATTCAGTTTCTAAATAACCACTCAAGCTTTGTACTATCTAGTCTTTAGATATGGAAATTCACCCAAGTCTCCTATTCAGAGCGAATCAGGTTTTTTTACCTTCTAGACTTCAAGGAAACTCACCTAACTTTCTAACAAGTTTTTCAAAGAACCTTACCTTAATTTGATTTACAAGAAATTTCCTCTTCCTGCCCTCACTTTACCCCCCTAAGATGTCTCTATGAGAATGAAAGCCATTACGTAATAGATAATGTTTAAGGGACTTTATTTTCATTAATCTTCACTGTGGTAAATATAGTAATATTAGTCTTAAACTTTGTAAATCTATGTACCTGTTTTAACCTTGATAGATTGATTTTAAAATGTTATAATCGCAACTAAAGGTCAAAACAAAGGACCCCAGACTATTCTTAGAAAAAAGGTGATTGTCATCTCAGTCCATTTCATATGCTAATGAATTAGCCTGCCTGCCTAAAGTGTATAAGATAAACCTCTGCTCAAGGCAGAGCTGGAAGACTTGCACCCAACTCCCATTCCCATGTCTTCCTTACACCCACTCCCCTTTTATTTCCCCTTTTTCTAGTAATCTCTACTCTCTGATACAGTTCCCACCTTAAGACCCTGCCTGTTCTGCCCCCCAATAATCCGTGATCGGGGACAAAGAGTCTCTGACAGAGAATTTTTCTAATACTACTATCCACATTTTATCTCAGGATTAATGTTACCATATAAAATTACAAAAGAAATTAAAAATTCAATTAAAGAAGTAAAAATTATAAAGTTGTTCTTTGAACAAAAGTGAGCTACTGTTTCTTATTTTAATTCTCCCTAAGACTTTTTTGTACTTCATCCGGAATTGAAATTGGGTTTACCCCATAACATCATTGTTAGAATTTAGATGTAGGTTTTATAATGTCGGTTTCAAAGTTTAAAAAATTAACTCTGTCTCTGGTGAATCCTCTCACTGCCCCTGCACCTCTGGCCTGTACACCAGTTCTTGTATGCATAAATAAATAAATCTTTAAAAAAAAGAAAATTATCAAGTCATTAATTGAAATCTAACTATCCATTCCCTATCAGATTAAAATCTTGAATCAAAGTATTCATTACTTACTACATTTTTTCTAAGTCAAAGTAAGTGTGGGAAATCAGAATTAAATACATGCCAATTCATCTCTGCTTTCCATCTGAAGAAGAGTGGAATTGTGAGAACGACAGAAATCCATACTCTTTTCCCAAGTTTTTAAGTCACTGGAAACAAAGTAACAGCTGCACTGGTACCCAATCCACCTTTCTTGGCAAGAACAGCAGTCAGGTCCTAAAGGAAAAATATAGCATAAACGATGACACAGGGGATTCTGTTTTTTCAGTGCTGTTCATTCAAGACAATCATTTTTCACTGCAAATATTCTTTGCAAATCTACTATATACTCCACCATTCAGGGAATATTGCTGTGAATGAGTCGATCATGATTCTTTCTTCATGGAGATTATTTTCTTGCAATAGAGTAAGAATTATATAATTCCCAATCATTTACTAATGAAATTGTTGATGATAAGGGTAAGTAAACAAAAGTAATTCAGAGTGTTAAAAAGTCTTATAGCATACTGTATGATGCAGGGGTGAGATAGTTACAAGAAAACTCTTTTGAGTAAATCACTAAAATTGAGCTTTGCTGTAACTAAGAGAAGCTAGATGAAAGAGATAGATGAGAAAAACATTTTAGTTTATTTCCTCAGTCAAAAGAGTGTAGTGTATTTGGGAGAATTTTGATATGTGTTTAACATAATGAAGATAAATTTTAAAATTAGTTTAAAGTCCCATTATATAGTTTATCAATGACAGTACCTTAAACATTTACTATTCTCAATAATAAAAGTCATCGCCCACAGTAAGCACTCAAATCTTTGCCAAATGAATGGGACTGAGGTTGTGAATAGGCTGGTGGCTACCAGGATTTTGGGAGGAAAGAAAAGCATGAGGAAAAGAATGTCAAAGGGCATAAACTTCAAGTTACAAGATGAGAAAATTTTTGGAAATTACTACACAGCATTTTGATGATAGTTTAACAAAAGCTGTATCATATATGCATAAGTTGGTGAAAACAGTATATCTGAAATGTTCTCATCACAAAAAGAAATGGCAATTATGAGGTTTGATGGAAGTGTTAGAGTGATGGAAGAAGTTTTAACATTTCTCAAGAGTTTGGAACCTACCTTTCTGGAATGGTGTAGAGGGTTCTGTAGTGCTTGTTTCTTTACTATTTTCTTGAGGAAATGCTGAAAGAACTGATTAGAAATTCACTTAATTAGATACAGGTTTATGAAATAAAGTATTACAGATTAGCAAAATTAAATATTTAATATTTAATGACCTTATCAGAGTTTTGATTGTTTTTAAGACTTGCCTATAAAAACTTACGGTTTTTCAATAAAATTCCCAAAATAATTATCAATGAAAGGCCCGTGACTCCTAAGATCCCAGAAATCCACCTCCATAGGTTATACCGAAAACCTGTTGAGAAAGAGAACTGGGATAATAACGAAAGAATAAACACACACACACACACACACAAAAAAAAAAAAAAAACAGAAGCACACACTCTTCAAAGCAGAAACCAACAGGAGAAAAATTCTAGAGGTCCTTTGGTTAGGTAACTCAACATTCCTGGTAATGCAATGCTGGAATGTAAGGCCATACCATTCAGCACCCCACCAAAATAACTATATATATATATGTATAGTATATGTATATATATATGTATATGTATAGTATATGTATATATACATATATATGTATATGTATAGTATATGTGTGTGTATATATATATGTATATATATGGGCTATAGCTTGGTGATTGGGAGTAAAAAGAGAACAACAGACACAAAGATGAGTCCTCTGGATTTAGGTAACAGGTATTTACTTTAATCTCTAAATAAAAAATAATCACAGGTTAGCGTGATTCTTTAGAAGTAAATGAGAAAACTTAACATCCACTTATAATGTTGTTTCTCAAGGGTATTGAAGTCAGTAAGAATCTGACTTAGAAATAAAACGAGTTTGTCTAGTCCCAGCTCTTTTGTGTGACATGTCCTGTCCCTGTGAAAATTATGTTCCTTTTGCATACCAGGTCAGAGAAATGGCAGGAATACAGAGCCCTGGAGAAGCCGCATGGGAAAAAACAGACAGAGTCACCCTGGAACTGATAAAAGGTTAACACCATGGGTATCTGCGTTTATTTGTCACACTTTGTATAATGATACTTAAGCAAACTTTTCTTACAAGGTATTACATTTTCTCATGTCTCCCCTAAAATAATAGAATATTAGAAGATTCTGTGTTAACATTAGCACACTCCCAGACAGTGTCATCATGACCAGTCGAATACTTCTAAATATTAATCTCAGTGTTTGGTGGAATGTCTCAATATAAGTAATGCATTTGGGGAAAAAAACATTTTTAAACATTGTCATTAATATTTGTCATTCCCTTTATACTTCTATGTTCAAACTATGTAGGTCACAATTTAACCTGATAAACTAGTTCCCACTAATCATTCAGTTATTTCTATTGAAAGTCACTCTTTAAGCTGTTGGAGTAACTTTACAAAATATGGCTAGTTCAGCAGTGAAGCATTGGAAGAAAATAAAGAGAAAAAGAGAAGCCTAAAAATGTCCACTTTTTCTTAAAGCACTGCACAGAATATCCATCATCATAATATAAATTTTGTGGTTTTTTTCATTTTTTTAATTTAATAGGGATGCCACACATACCTGCCATGAGAAATGAGAAATGTGCTCCAGGGTCGAGGTAGGCCGGAGGTTTGCTGGATCATGAAGTTGAGCTAGCAGCTAAAGAAGGCAAAGTCATGTGGACAGAAATTTCAAAGAAGAGTTGTTCATTCAAACAACTATCTTGACCCACCTCTATGAGACTCGGATGCATAGTATGAACAAGAAGCAGCAAAATCACCAGCCTTTAAAATGTTCTGGAACCACAGCACAGGAAATTCTCACAATAATTGCGTAATGGCAACCTTTTGATTATCACAAAAGCAACAAAGGTTTTGGGTTTTTTTTTTTTAATGTTTGAACATTAAAATCATTTAAAAATTATTTGGAAATTGTGGAAAAGTGAATATACCAAAGTGAGAATATTTGGTAAAATAAAATTCCACTTTTAATAATAATAAACATTCATTATTTATCTTGTGCTAAACACAGGTTATTTTGTTTACATTAGCTCATTTCGTTTTGAAAAAAGCTTATTAATGAAGATAAATAAATATACTAATTTTATCAGTTGAGACAATGAAGGCATCATGAATTGTCAAGGTGACTTACATTTGAAATTCAGGCTGTAATTTCCCCACAGCACACATGTGATGAATTAAATTTAAATCAGGGCATTTCTCTGAGTCTATATGGCATGTGGGTTTTCATTTTCTTTACACAGAGTGGTGGTGTTTCCCTGTATCAGTCTGTGCTCGAGTCCCCTGCTTCCTTAGCTCAGCTTGGGAAGGCAGAGATCAAAAAGTTAGAATCAGAATCCTCCCGTTACTGTTTCATATTCGTTCTCTCTCTCTCTCTCTCTCTCTCTCTCTCTCTCTCTCTCTCTCTCTCACACACACACACACACACACACACACACACACCTGTGATCCACAGCCTCAGCTCAGCTGGCCTGAGCCCACCCTTAGTGACTCAATCACATTAACCTTCAAACCTTCCTCCATCACCTGACTTCCAGGGTACTTTCCCTGGATGGGTTTGAACTTGACCACAACCTTTTCATATCCCTACCTTTCCCAATGTTTTAATTATTATAGTTGTGTACCGTTTTAACGCATTCATATAATAGACTGATAACGTAATTTACATAATTTGTGCTCAGAAGAACTACTTTATTCATGGACATTTCAAATGCAGGCCAGATGAGCAGAATAAGCTCTTTATTTAAACTGTTTTTGGTAGGGGTAGAATTTTGTTAAGCGTTATAATTGTTGGGAACCAAAGATTTACTGACAAGGAAAGAATTGAGCCTTGCATCCAAGCCTGATATGGGGATAACAAACTGACAGTCAACTGGGCCTAGCATCCGGGAGATTCAGGTGGGAGGAACTGGGCCTAGCACCAGGGGACACAGTGATGAGTCACCTTTGGAATGTGAACCTAGATCTATATAAAAGACCCTTTCCCCCTTATTGAATTGGTTGTAGCTTCGCACCCACCCTCGGGGCTCTGTCTCAGCTGCTGTCCAGGAGCAGTAAACTCTGCTTGCTCAGCCTTTCTGCCTCCTGTCCTTCTTGCGGCCAGTCACAGAAGTTGGGACCAAACAATAATATTGTCATAGATGAAACTTTTTATAAAGAGCAGATTTTCAAACTCAAAGAAGAAAATCAAGGATATGATTTCTCATTTACATAAAGTCAGGTTTCCTCTTTTTAATCTGTACTGTGTCTCTAAAACTGCTTTAACTGAACCACCAAAGTTGTTCAAAGACAAAATTCCTGACCAGAAAATATAAACCAGAAAAAATTTTATACGGATTTTGTGTAAATTCAAGTTGAAAGAGGGATTTTATAAATGATCCTTTGCCTATTTGAAGTCTATTCTTCAGTTTTGATGCTGAACAAAATTGAACTGGCAAAAACAACCAGATATTGCTCATTTCTTGCCCCAGGTAAAATTGCTTTAACTAAATAATTTAGAATTTGGGTTTCACATTTTGCTTTGGGATGGTACAAACTGATGACAATATATAGGACCGGCTTGTTACTACACTCTGACACAATAGTATTGCCTTTACTTAGAAGTTATTCTAGGTTTTCAGTATCATTTCATGAAACTGTTACAGGGTACCTCAGTGTGAACTGGGCTGTCTGTCTATGGGGCCTCATCCATAAGCTTAAAATTCAGTTGTTCTGCAGACACACACAAAAGGGTCAATAATGGGTTTATTTACTAAAGGAGAAAAGAAAAGTAAACAACCCAGGGAAAGAGAGAGGGATACAAAGTAACTGGAATATCTTACCAGCTCTGCTGACTTGGAGCTCTGGTAACTAACTGAAAGCCTCCTGTCAGGAGGTCCCGAGCACCGTTTCCCCAGTGAGAGAGACCATTGGACAAAATGGCTTCCTATTTATCCCCCAAAGTCCCAGAATGCCTGCTTAGCTCCGCCCTTGGGTCCTCACAGTTCTCTCCCTGATACTGCTGGGAGTTGTAGTTTCCAATCATTGGCATAGGGGGGCAGAATTCCTTTAGGACATCCTTCCCCTTAATAAAATGAAAGTCAATCATCAATCATGTCTTCTGTATTTTTTTTTTTCATCTTAATCTACCAACTGGGAAGTAAAAATCCATCAAAATTGTATTCAAGGTGAGAATTCCAGGCTCAAGTCATAGGCAAAATAAAAGGTATAATTTAACACCTTCCTTTAATTGTTTCTGAACTGCCAATCCAGAGTTCGAGTCGCCACCCCTATCTCTACTGGGAACAGAAGCCTTGGCCCACCCATCCCCCTTGGGTATTTGGTGAACTAAGGTCAAGGACATCTGTTTTCTATCTGCTGGGCTTTTTCTCCTGTCACTGCGGAACTCCTGCTGTCCTCACATGTCCAGCGTGCTGAGCAAGTATCGTGGGGATGGGCCAATGATACTTGGCCCATCAAGTATCTCTTGGCTGAGATTCCAGCCAAGGAATCTCAGGGTTTAGTATTATCTATTAACATACTTTAAGTACAGGTCCTGGTGGAACAACAGGTTAAAGCGCAGCACATGGAAGCTCTCAGCAGCTGCTTCAGCAAGAGTTCGATCCTTCCCCAGGGAGGTGACTCAGCTGGCACAGCAGATCTCTCCTGACCAGCCCACTGCTCCCCTCGGCGGTGTGTTTCAGTAGATCTGCCTGTTCTGCTCCCCACTATGTCTCTGGTGAATCCTCTCACACATACCCCCCCCCACCTCTGGCCTGCCCCCAGTTCTGTATGAATAAATAAATAAATCTAAAACATAGATAAACAACATACTTTAAGTATGACTTTAAAGTAAGGCAATTCTGAACTTTGTGCTTTGCCACGTGTCCAAAATTTCCAGTCACAGTGAGCACCCCATGTCCTCTACCAGCTACATAAAGAGACCACATCACGTTGTGCCCTGCTCTTCATTTCCTATACCAACTCTCCCTCCAACATTTATTCCAGAAACACCCAAATTAACTTTGCCCAAAGACTGTCCTCAGGCTCTGCTTCAGAGAGAACCCAGCCTGAAACTTTTCATTTCATAAGTTTATTTTAAAGAACAACACAAAAGTTTACTTTAAAAAATGTTAGGTGTCCTGCCAGAAGATGTTTCTGTCTTAGGAAAATTCTCTTGGGCAAGCAACACCTCTTCTCCCCCATAACCGACTAATGACATGGATCAAAGCAAGTGCTGAACCAGTAACCAAAGATCATTCAAATACAGAAAAGGAGTTGAAGAGAAGAAACTAAAGTTACTTAAGACATTTGTGGAGTTGTAACAAATACAGGTTTCTTGGATTCCGCCCCCATCCAGATACTGGAACTACAAATCTCATCAATGCCAATGAGAAGCACGCTGGAATGTAAGGGTGGAGTGGAGCAGCCAGGTTAGGATAAAACCCAACATGTGAGCTCCGGGTGTCTCTTGGCCTGGTGGTCTGTGGCTGGTCGTCTGGCTCTCGATCAGTTTTCAGTGTGCTGGTGGAGTCCAAGTCAGCAGAACTGGTAGGACATTCTAGTTAACTTGTATTTTTCTCTCTTTCCCTGGGTTGTTCCTTTACCTTTCTCCTTGTAAATAAGCCCATTAGTGAAACTTTTTGTGTTTGTCCGCAGTATGATTGAATCTTGGGACCCACAGACAGGCAACCCAATTCACATTGGGGTGCCCTGTAACTTAACTACAACATTACAGAACCTAGTAACCTATATAGAAGCCTATACTAGTAGCTATATAGTAGCCTATACAACATTACAGAACCTAGTAACCTAATATAGTAGCCTATATTCCTAAAAGCTCAGATGAGAAAATTATTTTGATCATACTGATTTTAAAATGTTAGCGTGATCAGGGGTATCCAGAGACCCCAATCACTTCCGCAGGATCAGAGTGTGTCCTGGTGTAGCTAGAAAGGGTATAGTGGGCAGTTTTTACAGAGCTGCATGTTCAAGCTTTGTGTCTTGCAATCATCATAACATTGCAGTTATTAGTAAAACTAGATACTGGGTAAAGTCGTATAAAATGCTTGTCAGCCTATTTGATAATGCAATCCTCTGTTAGCTTCCTGGGGAACTAGTTGGCTTCATGTACATGGACAAGGAGAAACTGTGAATGCTCAGACACCCCCAGTGAATCATCCTCCCTCATGGCAGTGACCATCATCCCCTCCTTCCATCCCCCATGAATGTTCATTACAGCAGGTGGAGGTCTGTCTCTGAGTGCCTGGGGTCCTCTTTCACACTGGGCCACCTGCTCTCACACCACTAAGCTTCAGAACTCGACATATAAATATCCCAACTGATTGCTTCTCTAATATGGAGAGCATATTTGGGGAAGGATGTCTGAAAGAAAAAAAAATATGTGAAAAAAAATATTTCAAGTTCCCCAGTTTTCCTCTAATATGAGAGAATGGAGAATAAGCTCATGGTGAAAGGGGTGAGGATAGAGGCCAGAGGCCAGAGGGGCTGGTCTGGGCACTACTTAGAGGACAGGACCAGGTGGGAGCAGAGAGACTCCCTTGGGGATGCTCACCTGTCACTCACAACCCCTCACCAGCACCTGAGTCACATGGAGCTGAGGGACACCCAGCAACAGCTCTCCAGTCACCCTAAGGACAGTGCAAGGCTCACCCTGCTCCCAAGGGGAAGTTCAGCATCTGGAGGTAATTTCCTAAGAACATCCCTCCTGTTTAACACCATCAGACCCTTGTTGTCATTAAATCCAATAAGATTAAAGTAATTCAGAAGATTAAAGTAATAATGCTACTAAAATTAATGCTATTCGGTTAACTAATAAACAGAATATAACCTGGTAGAAAAGAATATAATAAACCTTGGATTACTGAGGTAAAAGAAGTCCAAGGTTCATCTGGAGTTGGAAAAGCAATGAAACAACTCTAAAATTTACAGGGAAAACTGATACAAATAGAAAAACCAGAATGAGAATCAGTTGCCCTTTGGAGCAGAACTGGTATTGAAGACAAACAGAATTGTTGATTCGTAATACAGCTCTTCCATACATGTAGATCATATGCAAATTTTGCTCTGGCAAAACAGTGACCTTAAATAAAGCCCAAAATTCAGTCTCCAAGAAACATCACTCATTATTTGTTTCGGACTTCAAATGTTTTGAAAGGTTTTTAGTTTCTACTCTGTATCAATCATCATGTAATTTAAATTTGTTTCTCCTGTGTCTCCTAATTCTCACCTTATTCAAGAGTGATAATGATTTTGATTTGATAGCCACCTGACTGATATGCAAAATAAATGCAGTGTTTCCTCATCCCACAAAAGCACATTGTATGATGAGAAGGTCAAATCAAATCATAAGCCTCAATTATATGACTAGTGCTTCTAGTAGACAACTAGAATCAGAATGATATATTTTTTAAAGATTTATTTAATATCTACAAGAGCTGGGGTGAGGGCCAGAGGTGTATGCAGGGGTGAGGGGTGAGAGGATTCACCAGAGACAGACTGGGGAGCAGAACAGGCAGTTTGACTGAAACACTGCTGAGGGGAGCAGCAGGTGAGACAGGAGAGCTCTCAGAGCTATGTGAGTAGCTCCTTGGCAGGGGATGGAACTGTGCTCAGTGGCTGTGGATGGTTTCATAGTCCTGAGACTTAGACTTAGCCCCTTGTGTTCCAGGGAGGCCCCCACACTCTGTCTTTTTTATGACGCATGTGAGCCACAATCACAAGAGTGAGTCTTCTAAAAAATGAGACATGATACTTAGGGAAATGTTTCCTATAATCAGAAAAAAGGGTGATCCTTTACTGAGAATCATAAACAAGAAAACCCAAGAGAAAACAAAACAAACAAACAAACAAACAAAATGCTGAATTAAAGTGACCACAGCATGAATAATTGCTTCTTTTAGGACAATTTAGAAGTCATC
>NW_004567135.1:15632184-15635794 GCF_000260355.1 Condylura cristata | reverse complement strand
CCTACAACCAGATGCTAAGGTCGGATCCAGGAAAAAAAATAGAAAGAAATGCTAGGAAGTCTGCAGGAAACAGAATCAGTCATACAAAATGAACCCTGCTCCCTGCAGCCCAGAAACACAGGGGCTCATATGTATATTTTTGTCTCTTCATCTCTGGGCACCTTGATTTTTTGAATCAAGTAAATGGGTGCAGTCAGCTTAGCCATCAATCTCATGCTCTTACAAAAGAATAATCATGTGACTCAGCTTTCATTTTTCTTTTCTTTATTTCCCCTGGTTCATTTATGGAGCGTAAATCACCACCAACTACACTCATTTTAGAAAAGTACAGAACATAAATGGCTTAAGCCAACATTCCCTTCCTAAATTATAGCTCTCGCCCCTCCTGCCACCTGAATCCAGGGCAACTTTGTGGGCGGTTGCCTGCTGGCCCACAGTGCAGAGTCAGGGTTGAAGGAAGACAGAGCAGGACTTTCTTTCTTAAGAGATCTGGACTAACCTTCATGTTCATACCTCTAAGGTGGACCTTTAAGATTTCTGAGATGTGAAAAAGCTACACCATTTTCAGGCAAATGATAGACATAAATTAAAATAAAAATGACGTTTAAGTCGCTGTTGAATAAAAATATGTAAGTCAGACATTTTACTCCATTCGGAAGTCCGGTATCAGTTGAACACAATGTTTTTGTTTGCTCTGAAAATGGGCCTTACCAATTAGTCTATCCGTGATCTACACATTTGTTTCCCTGTTATATAAACAAGTTGGTTCATTAAAAGAGAATTTTAACATTTATTCAGCTTGCATTACACCCTTGTACTTGTAGAGCTTAATGTGTTTGTCTCACGAAGTGTGAGTATACTTGATCATGGTAAAGTGGGCATTCCACTATTTTACTATGCAGAAGTTACTTTCTTTACTGCAAAGATCATGCAGCCTATTAGCCACCGGAAACCATTTTCCACTTCTCGTCCTTTAGTTAAAGGACGTCCTTTTGTTTTAAACTACTTGTGGAACTAACTTTATTTGGTCATTCAGTTCCACTGAAATTCTCAGAACTTTTCTAAGAATTGAGTAGGATGGTTATTTATAGGTCTCGCCCTGCCCTTCTCTGGGAGTGGAAACCACCATTGCGCAGCTCCAATTCTCCATTCAAGTGAGGAAATAGTTGCCATTGGTAGATGTGCTGATTTCAGTACTTATTCACTACATTGTTAATCTGATTTCTGATATGTTACTCCAATGTTTGCAATTACATTTGCAGAAATTAGTATTGTATTATTATTTAGTATATAATAAAGAGTATTTACCCATCCTGCATTGAATTCAGGTAAAACTTATTCAGACATCAATGAAAGGACCAAAACAATGTGAATGTTTTGCGTATCTTTAGATCTTTCTTGCTAGTTAACAATATATTGTAGTGACTTTCTAATGTGAGCTCTCTACACAGAAAAAGAAGCCTCCAAAGAATGTTGACCTAACTGGTGACAGACTTTCTGGGTAAAACACTGGTATTCCTCCAATGTGTAAGGTAGGGAAAGGTTTATAAAACCAAAGTGAAGAAAATCTGTAGCTTATTTGAAAATGTCCTAATTTCAGTCCTAATGCACACCTCTTCTCTCTCTGAAGTCCATCACATAGACTGAAGCAAGAGCTTCCTGTCAGAGCTGCAGAGAGTTTTGCTGCACTGTGGCTTCTCAACCGCCAGCAGCTGGAAACAGCTTCTCTGTGGTGAGCTGTTGGCTGGGCCTTGAGTTCTCACTCAAAGTTAACACACCAGAAGTGACACATTGGTCATTTCTAATGTCTGAAGCTCAAATATTTTTACTAAGTGTCATAGACATGGTGCAAATGGTGCTGGGCCTCTTGTTTGATCTTTAAGCAAAATCCTACATTGTAAAATTCTATGGTCAATATCTGTTGATGAAATATAGGCTTTAAGAAAAGACTGGGGAAGTAGAAGCACTCAAGAGTTGTAAGATGCATCAAACCCAAACAGGATACTACTTAGATCAGTAAAAAGCTCAGTCTAGAGAAGTCACCATTTAACTTTTGTATGAAATCTCATTCAGTGACGCATGGTGTGTTACTCGACACATTCCCAAGCTCCAGTATTCTGAAATCAATCTCAGAAAAAAAGAATCATACAAAGGATTGTTGTTAACATTTTATAGTCTGTCCCAGGATTCTTTAATAGAGAAATGGTCCATATTTTATTATATGTATAACTGTCGAGCAATTTTGGGACTTACTATATCCTAGTTTTAGGTTAGATATGTTGTTAATTCACTTATTTAATCTTCATAAACCCTATGTTATTAATTGTGTAATTTATTTAATTTCATAGCTGAAGATAAGAGAGCATTATTGAGAAAATATACTCAAAGTCAACTAATTAAAAATGGTTAAGTTTTCTCACTAAGTTTGATCCATCTTTTTGCCTACCCCTAACAGAACAAAATATAGAAGGTGTCTTGGCATAATTGCTACAGAATTATGTGTTACTTTGCTTCAATGAACCTGATAACTTTGAGTCTTTTAACTACATAAATAGCTACAGATGCACTTGGTATATATTCTATAATAGTGACATATACTAGCATATACATATGAAAATAGGTATACACACACTCGACTATGTACCCAGAGAGAAAACCCAGATGTAGACATATATTTGATTCATAGTCACCAAAATTTTGTACAACCTATGAGTGGTCCTTCTAGTCATAGCAAGCTCGTAGTGACAGTCTTTAGTTCCTGGCTCCATTATCATGCCTCTATTATCTAAAAAGACTAATGCAACTTTTGAAAACATGTATATATACTAATATCTATTTGTGGATTTGTGATACATTCAAATATAAAATAATTTACTTGAAATGGAATAGGCACCAAATTGGATGCAAATATGGCCTGTATCTTCTAGAGAAACTATTGGAATGAATTTTTGTGACAGTTTGTATACTCATTGCTCTATGCGAAGAAAGGGAAGCCACCTGTCATCACTTGCACAACGTATTTTGTCATCTATCAAAAGGAAGTATGAATGCTGGGTACGAATTTGCTATGTAATTTGCTTTTACACATGTATGTATATATGTAACAAACACCACAAGCACTTATGTGCCATGCTCATTTGTAAGTCCTTTATAAATAATGCAATTAATAGCTCATTTAAGTTAGTTGCTGATCTCAGACTTCCCCTTTGACTCCCCCATGGCTCTTTGATCTCAATTGTACGTTGTACAGCACACCCATACTGGGCTCACAAAGATTTTGAATCATCTGCAAAACCAATGAGTTTCATTATCTGAGCAAAATGGTAAGAACAGGACCTAAAAGTACACACTAGTAACAGAAAATGCTCAAATTAAGAATTTCTGTACCCTCTTTTTTGCAAGTAGTTGAACTTTTGGTCATACAGTTCCAAGTGTACAGAAAAGCAGACAAGTGAAACTCTCATGAGCATTTCAGTAGACTCATAGGCTCTCCAGTGACTGTCTTGCCATTTTATGTCTTAGGCCTGCCAGAAAAAGTTACATGAAAAGCATGATTTTTTTTTATAGCTTTCAAAAGACTTTTATTTTTTAAAAAGATTTATTTATTTAT
>NW_004567135.1:15629702-15631754 GCF_000260355.1 Condylura cristata | reverse complement strand
TTTTTAACTGAGGTTTTCATCACTGCTTGTATTTTGGAAGTACAGAACCCTCCCTTCTGGGGACACACACACCCCCACACACACCGTCTTGTTTATTACTCTGTATCTGCTGCTCCTAGAGCCATGCCTATCACAGAAAGTATTTTAAATAAGTATGTGTTTCATGAATGTATGAATACACAGATGTTAGCAGGTGCTACACAGATGTATAAAACTGAATGACACGCAGACATTAACTGAGGGCAGACAGCACAATTTTCACAGCAGTGTGGAATCCTGGCCTCAGTGGATCGTCACTTGAGAACAAGGCACAGAGAGAATCATCAACACCAGCAGCACAGAGCTAAATGAGACAATCTCAGGTTGACTAGCTCACACACCAAGTTACATGCGGGTTGATCCTGCTTGGGTGACACTTCCCTCTACTTAACATGAGGAGTCAAAAGCTCCCACCTACTTAACACGAGGAGTCAAAAGTCAGAAGTTTCAAGGGTCTGCTTCCCCCTCTTTTGTTAGAGCTCTAAACTTGAGTCTCTTCTGAACCCCTTCATATTCATTTCATCATATAAGAAGGGGAAGTGCAACCAAATAGTTTCTTAGGAAAATGTTGCAAGAATGGTTTCCTGCCTAAACACGTAAACTATTCAATACCTACTGACTGAACCAAAGCATGAAGCGATATAGTGGCAGAGAGAGAGAGGCCACTGATTACAGTAAATTTAGAGAAAAGACTTGATGAGAAATGGTGTCTGGATTGAGAGAGTCCAGCCCTTCAGCCAGATCTCAGTCATCAGCTCAGGCTGCTGCCTGTGTAAAACACGTGGACAGAGCATCAGAACACACTTCCAGCCGCAGCTTCCTGCTGCCTGAAATGACTTTGAACTTTGGCCATGACGGACCATTAGCCTGGGCCCGCAATGAGGTGCATGGACATCAGACAGAGGAAGTAGCTTCTGTGATTTAATAACAAACAGTGGCCATAAAAGATACTAGGAATTAAAGCAGTTTGCCTGGCTGAGAAAGAGAAAATAAAGCTTAAGGAGGAGAGGAGAGTAAAAGTGAGGTTAACAAGCCTGGAGGTGGGTGATGGTATCATTTCAGCTGTTAATACCTATATTATTACCACTCGGACAGAGAAGACCACAGGAAATGACACAAATTTCACAATCACAACCGCATTCACCCACTAAGAGAGGAGGCAGGGGGTGAGGGGGAGCAAACACAGAAAACAACACGAGGTTCACAGCTCCTATTGGGCTGTAAAAGCTGGAGGTGTTTGTACATGAGATTTTTTTTTTCACCTGTTTTTATAGCGTGCTTAGATGAAGCATATTGTGCAGCTGGAAGTAATAAATAAGTAATCATGCAAGCTGAGAAGACTGTACATAAAACGATACAAAGGCGTATTCAAAGGTGTTAATACCAGAAGAAAATGAGCAAATGATGTTGATATATAAAGGAATCTATCGATCTCACTAGATGAATTATCTTTCTGAAAATAACTGTTTCTCCCCAAGTTTGTTGCAAACCCTTGTCATGACAGAATACTGATCGGAATAGAGTGTTTTCAAGATAGACAGCCAGACACATCAAAGGAAGAAAAAATTAATGCATGACAAAAATAAAGGTGGAATAAAGGTGGAAAATCAAGCTATTTTATCTTTTTGTAAACATGATTAATACATCATTGCATACTAATAAGCATGATTATAGCATAATAATACATTATTATCTCTGAGTTCATGCTATTTGCTACAAATCCCTTAACTGCTTGGCACTCTAACCTGGCCAACAGTAACTCATATTTGCTTTGTATAAAAGTAGTAAAAGAGGCAGCCCATTTTTAGGCTTGGTCAAGACACTACTTAAATGATAATTTTAGCAAGAAGAAGTTTATTTTTTTCATACAGTAATGAAGTGTTTTTTAATATAAGGAAATGGCTTTATAATCAAAATTAACATAAGACATAGTTTGCTCACCAACAGAATGAAAATTACCGAGCCCTCAAGCAGACACAGATTAGAGATTATTCTTAATACACATTGTATCCT
>NW_004567135.1:15622827-15628931 GCF_000260355.1 Condylura cristata | reverse complement strand
ATCTCTGGCCTAGGCCCCAGTTCTGTATGCATAAATAAATAAATCTTTAAAAATAATAAATAGATAAAATCCCTCCCGTTTTTATTGATCCTGTCCACACGTGCTCCCACACTCATAATGTATGTGAGTGATCCTACCACAAGTCACAGTAAAAAGGTGGACATACAGCCTGGACAGGTAAGCCCAACCTCTTCCCAAGTCGTTGTCCACAGGCCAGACGTGACTGGGTGTGAGGCGCACCCCTCCCAACACACCCCGTTGTCGCGTCCTGTCAGTCTGGCTTCCTCCATCTTGTATCAGTCTCTTCCCTTCTCATCTCCCCCTTAGCCCCACCCCTGCTCTGCTGGCCCCTCGACTTGCCTGAAAAATACATTTCAGTGACTGTGGACTGTGGACACTGAATTGTATTTTTCAGGCAAGTCGAGGGGCCAGTTAGTGGGAGCAGCTGGCCTGACAGTTGTGGAAAGTGAGTACAGGGGAGAAGCCTGGCATTTCCCTTAGCTCTTTCTCCTCCAGGCTGTGTCTCCTGCCAAGCAGTAACTGCCTCATCGTCCCAGCTGCCTCCAGGCGCCATCCTCTGGCCCCTTGTTCCTGCCAGCCCTGGAGTTCCAGTTGTCTATTTCCTGCTTCCTGGTTCTTCCAGCCCTAAAGTTCCAGCTTCCGGTTTGCTCTTTGCTAGGTTGTCATATCTGGCCTGGTGTCTTTTTCAAGTTGTCCCACTGCTTTGCACATCCTTTCCTAGGTTAAACGCCCTCTGTCTAATTTATCTTGCCTAGACTGTCACCAGCACACAACCCACTGGAGAAAAACCCAAGCAAGTGGCCACGCGCTCTCCTCCCGCTGCTCCTGTTGGGTCCCAGCCCTTCTCCTGGCCCACTCTGTTCCCGCAGTCACAAAGCCCTCTTGCTACTGCCCGTTATACTCTGTAGTCTCACATCTCAGTCTTCAAGATGTTTAGACGGCCCCTCCCCGAGTACCTGGGAGGCTCACCCCTGCATGTCACCCTCAGCCGGGACCCCTGTCTCAGCCCTGTTCTCCGTATGTGCCTGTGTCATCACTATGCCCCACAATATCCCTACACGAGCCAAAGTAAGCAAAATCCCTTCATACGGTCAGTAATTACAATTCAAAATCTCAAATGTACACTAGTTTAAACTTTATAGGAAGTGTATTTCATCTGATATTTGTAACTTTATGAAGAATGTATATCTTAGGAGGTAGTTTAAAAAAAATGTGTGTCCTCTTAGAGGCTAAAAGTCCAGGAAGAGTTTTAGAAAGCTCCTGTCAAAGCTCGACTCAGCTGAATCTGTTATTGCCTCTCCCAGCTTCCCAAACCATCCTGCATGTCTTGGCTATTGGCTACATCCCCTAATTTCTGCTGCCAGGATTTATTACCTTCTGTTGTCAAATCTCCCTCTGTCTCCATCTTATACAAATACCTGTGGCTACATTTCAAGCTCAGCTGCAAAATCCAACAACCTCCCTATTTTAGACTTTTACCTCTGACTTTCTGCAAAGCCCATCTTCCATCTTGCCTATAAGCTGATCTTGGTATTTTCCAATAATTGTTTCCAATGGAACAATTATTCAGCCTAACACGGAATCCAAATGCTCCAGGCTGCTCTCTGCCTTCCGCAGGGCCCATTTAAGGCCGCAGGACAGACGCATGGCCCATGCAGGACAACAGTCTTGCCAGTCTTACAGTGACGCTCTTGCACTCTGCCACAGGAGGCCCTGCAGGGGCATGATTCTGTGCTCTTTCTCAGTGCCACCCTCATACCCATTCTCCATGCCTTTTTGCTGCATCTGTGGACCTGGACTTTGAATTCTAACATCTGCATTATTCAGGCTCCTGTGCTGTCTCTCTTCTGGCTGGTTTCAGCCAGGGCGGAGATGACAGGTGCTCAGAAGGTAGAAAGCTAAGGTAGAAAACTGACTTCACTCCCCAGCTTCCTCCTTGATAGATAAGATCCTAGAAAAGTCTAGAATCTGTCCCCGTGAGCTCTTGTTATCCCCTAGCACTTGAAAATGGATCACGGAGTGATCGTCCTCCTGGTCTAGTACAATGGCGTCTAGGGTGTCCATAACTTTAAAACCTGTTCATTGAATGTATTAAATAAAAACTGAGTTCTTGTAAAATATGGTGTTTTTCTGAAGGACTGTCAACTAAAAACAATATTTATATCCCTCCTTGCCAAATGAATAAACCACTGTATGCAGATCTGGCCTTTGTTGGGTTTTTATTTTTCAGAAAGGCTACTAAATTTGCTTCCGTGTAGACTGCGGTCTTTTTTGTTTTACTGTAAACATCCTGCTTCTGGTCAGTACACTCTGGGTTTGCCAAAAATGCTGCTCACGTGTCCACTCATTGTACACTGCTCGGCACCGACCGTTTCCAACCACAGCACTGCTGACGCTCAGAGAGCATTTCACACCTTGACCAGCCTCGACAGCGTGACGCCTCTGCTGTTCCTAACAGAGGGCGGTCACTGCGGACCAGAGCGGTGACATTGCTAATGAGAAAGAATAACATGACTGCATTTCAGAAGAATTTGGAAGTAAAACCTGGTCGCTAGCCATAAAGCGTATTGAGCTTAAAAGGAAAGGAAATGAACAGTGCGAAGCTGGCTGTGAGGCTGTTACCACCACCACATAGCTGCCCTTGGCCTTGTGACATTGTTCACACTGACTGAGACATTTCTGTACTCTAATCACTACCTTAATTCGGTCAGTGGCACTTTGCTCCATCACTAGAAATTTTGCCAAGCACTTAGCCACAGTCCAGATCCTTCAGCTTTAATGGACTAGAGATTCCTCTCAGTGCACATGCTTCATTACAGGTACCGCCGTGGCCTCAGAATCATGACTGGCTTTTCCTTTGGAAGAGGAAGGAATCAAGACAGGACTCGTTCAGGGGTTGCTCTTAAATCTGTATTAGGCAAGCCAAGAAAGTCAGATGCAGACATTTTTTTGTGTATTTTTGAGGAGGCCTGAGCAACACTGGACCATACCAGAGACCCATGAATAGTCAGAATCATGCAGATTCACCAAATGCCTCATTATTTGCCATTTTGATTTAATTTGCAATAAAACATGCGTATTGTCAAATAAGAAATAACTTAGAAAGCAGAAAACCCAATGATTTTTGTAATAATGTAAGAGTATATTTTTACAACATTGTGTGACTTTTTCCATCTCAGTTGTAATCCCCGTGGGCTTCCCATCACCAAATCACCCATGTGCCATCACCACAGTCCAGTGCACTTCCCTCTCACCCCCATTCTTGATCCCATGCCCCACTCCACCCCCATAAAATGTCTCTGGTATATAGTTGTTCATTATTATTCCCCCCTCACCTGGTCCATTATACCATCTGGTATTTTTCCTTTTCTTTCTAGCTTGTTTCACTAAGCATGATCCCTTCCAGTTCCGTCCACGTTGCTGCAAAAGGAAAACCCAGCACATTATTTTATTGGCCTGAGCTGGCAGCTGGAACAGTAATGCTTCTGCCTTTGAGAACGCTGAAAGAGCAGGGGGGCCCAGATGGCTCCCCGAGGCTGCAGAGACCCATCAGACTAATCCTCCAGGGGCACGGTGAGCCCAGCTTGGTGCTTTCCTCCACCAGAGAAGAACGGGGTCAGTTTGGTTGGGGCCCATGAATTCTGGCAAGGAGTGGAAGCCCCCAAATTGGAAGCAGATTCTGTGTTTGGTGCACAGTGTGTGATAAGAGACACAGACGGCTGTATCAGCAGCTGCAAAGTCATCTTACAGTTCATGTCCACAGAGGGTGTGACCCCAGTCTGCCAGGGTAGATGCTCAAATCTAGGTCACATTGGTGGGCCACAGGCAACCAGCCAGCCATGAATCCATAGAAAACATAAGGAAATTGATTTGGGAAATACTGGCCAGAAAATAGGTTTGGGAAAAAATAAGGAATTGGATTGGGGAAAATAAAATAAGGAAATTGGTTTGGCCAGGGCTCAAAGAATGGCTTTGAGTTCTCAGAGTGCAGAGACCATGTCAGCTTTTTTTCTGGCCCTGCCTCCAGCAGGCACTGGCTCACCAGTATCAGGTTTCAAATAGTCAAGTCACCCCCCACCCCCACCCCCACCAGACCTCAGGGACAGCAGACCTACTGAGCCATTAAATTTCCTCAGTAACAGAGGTGGAGATGAAATTTCCACAGAAGGGAAAGGTGCCACTGTTCAGGTACAGGCAAGATGGTTCTAGAACACACTCTCTGTTCTGAATATGGCATTTACATTTGACCGGAAGGCGTAGGAGGTCCTGCTCACACTGTTCTTATTAAATTCAAGTTAGTCACTTCAAATACAAAAGCCAGGCAAAGGAGGCACCATGACCCTTGTGTCAAGTTTTCAGTTTTGATAAGAAAACCTGACTTAGAGCAAGTGATAGCTGACTTTTAAAGGAATGTAGAAGTTTACCATGTTAGGAGGTTACCAGCCTCAAGCCTCAAGGACCCTTTTAGATGACTTTCTTCCTTGACTAAAAGTCTCTATTTAAAAAAAAAAAAAAAAAAGAATAATGTCAGTTGTAGAAAGTTGTATTTGCCAGGATTTATTAAGGTCCTGAGGCCTTAATGGTGTGACCATTTGCCTCAATTTCTTCCAAAACATGTGCTGATTTGCTGGTTAATCTGTAAGATTGAAGACCCAAGCCTCCCTCCACTACCCAGTAAAATGCTCGCGTTTCTTGCTAGAGGTAGGCATGGAAGTGAAGAGTTTGCTGCGTTTCTTTGACTTTTGGAGAGATTAGGCTTGTAGATCAGCCAACGTGGTCACAATAGATTTTTAAAGCAGATTCTTAAATTTTGTGGTTTCTTAGCGCTCTCTGCTGGCAGTTACATGCCACTGCAGCCATGCCCGTCACAGGAGGCCCTAATTTTTCAATCAACAGAGCATCCTTTGCCTGTGAATGTGCTGGATGTCTGCAGGTGCAGGCATTGCCTATAAATCCTGGCCTTTTCTCTGGTGGCAAAAGCAGAGAGTTTGTCCCTCTCTGGGACACTGCTCTACAATGGTCTCTTTTAATCAAGAGAATCTTTAATGGCAATGACGAAAGGAGCATTTAAACATATTTCAATCCCTGGTTTACATTCAAATGTAGAAGCAACAAGTGCATTGAATTTTCCCAAAGACCAACACCTGTGAATTATCTAAACCTTCATTTCCCAGATTTCACCAGTTTTTTAATGTAGGCTGTACCCTTTTTGTATGACATTGGATAAAACAATGAGGTGAATATACCAAACAGAGCCTCATTGAATATTGCTTCATGGACAATAATTTATGAGCAAAAAGGATATTCTGTATTTTTTTATGTTAGATAATTTCATGAAAACTTGAGTGGATAGACACAGTTTCTTAGTGTGTCTATCAAACTGAAGCCATGAATTTGACAGACTGAATATTTGAATATTCAGTTTCTTTATACTGAGGGTGTTTGTTTACTTCTGCATGGATCTGTGAGTTTCCACATTGTTTATATGTTTTCTCTAGCTTTTATTTTGATTTGGTTTTACTACAGATAGATAAATTCTGACATTAGTGTTATAAATTTGGCAGAAAATACTTCTAAATTGCATTAGTTATAAAAAAAGAAATGGAGACGGAACCCTTTTGTAAAGCATGTTGTGATTAGTCAATCTATAGTCCTTTAAAGCTAAAGGATCTGGACTGTGGCTAAGTGCTTGGCAAAATATTTGGTGACAGATGCGAAGTATCACTGATAGAAGTAAGGCAGTGGTTAGAGTACAAAAATGCCTCAGTCAGTGTCAACAATATCACAAGGCCAAGGTGATGTGTAGTATCCTTAATATAGGAGCCAAGGGTAAAAATCACCAATTCTATATGAAGCTTTGGACAATTCCCTCTGCTTTTTTCCCAACCTTTCTTGAAGAGTAATCAGTAAAACACCTACCTTCGTGTCAGTATTACTTTACATTAGCTCAGGATTATCCATTCACAATTTCTCTGCTGAGTCATGGAAATCTGAATTTTACATAGACACCTTAAGAATACTTAAAGTTGAGGCCCTCCTTGGTGGCGCAGCGGGTTAAAGCACAGCACTGAGAATCTAAAAAG
>NW_004567135.1:15611190-15622212 GCF_000260355.1 Condylura cristata | reverse complement strand
TAAGGTTTATCCTCTACCAAGCACAGACAAAGATCTCAGCATCAAAAACCTGATTGAAGTCCATAAATCCTTTCATTGTTGTTATTATTGTCCTGGTCCCTTAGTTGATTTCCCTAAATTCCTCTTATAAATGAAACAATATATTTTTCTTTTTTTTTTTCTGACTTATTTCACTGAGCAGAATCCCTCCTAACTCCAATATAACAGAATTAAACAAAATAATCAGACAACTATAAATCAGAGACATTCTGCAAAGGGAAGGGATGGGAAAGGGATCAAAACAAGAGCAGGAAGAGCACAAGGGACAATGGTGATGGTGCTTGGATGAATTGGTGGTGGGAATTGGTGGTGGGAACTGGTGGTGGGAACTGGTGGTGGGAACTGGTGGTGGGAATTCTATGGAGGCTACACCTGATGTAAAATATATACAAATAAAAAATGAAATATATATTTTAAAAGAAATCCATAAATCTACAGGGAGATAAAAGTGTCACATGTGGAAATAGGGCTTTGGAAACAGGGCTAACAAAAAAAGTCTTAAGTCACCACAGACAAAATCCTGATGCAACCAAATATTTTGGATAAAAATGACCATGATTTACTAGATGCAATTTCCCTATCAAACAATATGAAGGGCTCTCAAAAAATTAAAAATGGATTTACCATATGATCCTGCAATTCTAGTCCTAGGTATATATCTGAAGAATTTGAAAACATTGATTCAGAAAGAGGTATATATGCCTATGTTCACTGCAATGCTATTTATAATAATCAAGGCAAGGAAACAACCTCAGGGCCCAACAACAGATGAGCAGATGAGTGGTTTAAGAAAATATTGCAAGTATACACAGTAGATCAGTACTCAGCTACATTTTTGTCCAAACTGTGCTATGTATGACAACATGGATGGGATTGGAAGGGATTATGATAAGTGAAATGTTAAGGGAGAAACAAGCATACTGGATGATTTCATTCACACTTGAAATATAAAGAAACGGGGCCCTCCCTGGTGGCCCAACGGGTCAAACAGCAGCACCACCAAGCTGGCCCGAGCCACCTTGTTGCCAGTTTGATCCCCTGCCCCGAAGGTGACCCACATGGCGCGGCAGACCTCTCCTGGCCCCCCCGCTGCTCCCCTCAGCAATGTATGTCCTTCATCAATCTACCGTTCTGCTCCCCACTCTGTCTCTGGAGAATCCTCTCACTGCCCCTGCTCCTCTGGCTTGTACCCCAGTTCTGTATGCATAAATAAATAAATAAATAAATCTAGAAAAGAAAAATAAAGAAGCAAGGCAAAGAGCTAGACTAAACAAAATAAAAACAACCCTTGGACTCTGGCACCAGAACAGAGGTTCCCAGAGGTGGGAGGGGTGGAGGCACAGGCTAGAGAACGTCCTTAGATTCTGGTGGTGGGAGGTTCGGAGAACCTCGGCGGTGGGCATATTGTGGCCACATGTTTGAAACACAGAAAAATGAACTCCATCTGAGTGGGTCCACTAGTTTGAGACAGAATGGCAGGAACGACTCCATAGTGTAACATTACAGAGCTTTCAAAAATCTCTCAGACAACACTTACCTTTCCTATTAACTTTTTTCATTCCACTGAAATCCTGAAAATCATTTAGGCGCTCATTTCTCAGATTTTACATTCTCATTCAGCACTACTGCTGTAAATTACTGAAATCTAGACCAAATAGTGAGTGGCCTGACCGATCCCATTGTTTCTAACTGCTCACTTTCATCTGCCAATGCTGGATATTTGTTGCACTCAGTAGAACATCTTCTCTCTGCATGTAGAAAGCCAGACTACCTAGTGCTAATTCACATCATGCTCTCACATCTCACCTCGATCATAACAGCCTTTAGCGTGTTTATTTTACTCTTTCTGGCCAATTTCTCACATTTTCAGTACCAGACTGGTGTGTTCTCACATTTTCAGTGCCAGACTGGTGTGAGGGTTATTCTGACCACTGCCCTTAAAGTATTTGTGGGACAGATGGGCAAGAACAGAATGCTAAGAAACTAAAAGGTCATGTGAAGGGAAAATATCAAAGTCTACTCTAGAGAAATTTGTACTCATGCATCCACAGAGTCACATAAGTACTATACTTACGACATTATTCAACATATTCACATTCAACATAGCGCAAACCAAGAAACAGCCAAATAGCCATCAAAAGCAGAATGGGTTAACTGATTGAGGATATTCCATACAAAGAAATAATAAACAGCAGTAAGATGAGTAAACTACAGCTACCCACAGCAATGCAGAAATATCTTACAAATGGCATGTTGAATGAAATGTATATGCACACAAGATAATCTTACAAATGTAATGTTGAATGAAATATACTGTGCACAGAATAATATGTGTAGTGTGATTCTATTCATGTATAATAAAATAAAAACAAAGCAAAAAATGTGCTACTGAAGGACAAGTGGAAGAAACCAGGAAACCAAAAGAATGGCCAACTGTAGAATGAAATGTTCTAACAGCGTTGGAGACACTGGAGTCTGACATGTCTATCATCGATCATTCTACACTTCTGTGTACCTGTCACATTGCACAGAGAGAAAAAACCCAATTGACTCCCTCATTTCATTGTAAGCTTTATTATCACAAAACTCATTTAGAAATAATGAAGGGCGTGCAAATGCAATTTGCATCTCTTGCATTATTTCATTTGATTTTAAAAATGCCTAAAATAGCATTGCGTGTGACTTGAACTCTGACACCTCTATGCCAGACTGTTACAGGGCAGACTACTTAAGTGTCCCCTTCCAGTGACACTTGGAAGACACTGAGGAAATATTAGGGCTCCATGAACAGACATCCTTTGCCATATAGTACAGAAACTTACACACTATATGTACCTAGAACCTAGAAAATGTCATTTTATAAAATAAGTACTAGTCTTTACAGAAAGTTAGCTCTAGGACCTCCTTGGTGGCCTAGGGGTTAAGTCTCAGTGCAATCACCACTAAGGCCTGAGTTTGATCCCTACTCAGGGAGCTGACCCACAGGGCGCAGCAGACCTCTCCTGTCTCCCCCGCTGCTCTCCTCAGAGTGTATTTCAGATCTACCTTCCTGCTCCCCTCTGTCTCTGGGGAATCCTCGCATCCCCACACCTCGGGTCTTCACCCCAGTTCTTGTATGCATAAATAAATAAAAACAAATCTTTTAAAAATAGTAAAGGTCATATGAAAGATAAAGTCAAAAGAAAATAATCCTCTTCAGTTTTTTTTTTCTTTTCAAATGGACATCTGCTGAACCTAAAAACCCACATTATAGTCATAGAATAAGCTAAGAGCTCTTCCCCAGATTGTTCACAGGAAACATCAGAGTGATATTGGCACCGTCTTTCAATAAAGGAAATCTCCTTTAGATTGTCCAGAGCAAATGCCTTGTTCTGCTCCATATAGAAAAAGGTATGTTAAATCTCCCCCAAACAACTGTGTTATTTCTTGTTCTCTCTATATATCATCTCTTTTATCGTTGCTATATTAAAGGTCAGGTTAAAATTGTAACACTTTACTGGAATTGACTCTTTTATTATTCAGAGACCACCTTACATATGACATTTTGCATTGACCTGTATTTTACAGACTTTAAGAGCTACGATAACTTAATTTGATGCCTGCTTGCATTATAACCATTTTCATCTTTTATTTGCAATCAGGGTATACATCCTGATCTATTTTTATTAATAATTACTTTTCAGTATTTGAATTCTTAGATTTCTTGGCACTTTTTCACAACAAAAGATCCAGGAACTCTCTAAGGTCTCCCGTGACACTAAATAGTTTTGCCAGGAAGTTCCTGTGTTTGATCAAAGGGGAGACAGCCCCCCTGTGGTCACTGTGATGTGCAAACCTCACTCAGAACAAGCATTAGGCTAGAAATACATTACTTTTGTAAATAATAACATTTAAGTTTTTTTTTAATCCCATGTGATAATCTTCATCCTTTACAAGAGTATTGTAGGTTTCACATATACTGTTGATATTTTTTATTAGTATCATAATGTTGTTCTTTCTTCTTGTCCTGCCTATTCCTGAGTTTCTCTCTCTTCTTTGGGATTTATTATCCTCAGTCTATGGTTTCCTCCATAATTTTAGAAGCCATTTGTTCCATCCTTTCATCATTCTTGGAATATATACATAAAAGGTAATGCCTGTGTACTCCATTTTTTTAATGTCTGAAATGCATCTTTATATTTACCCTTTTCCAAAACAAAAGATCCAGAACGTTCTCTGCTATCCTGGCCACAATACATTTTTTTGCTGTTACATTCATGTCTATAAATGAAATGTGACCCCATGGTCACTGTAGTGTTCAAACCTCAGAACATACATAAGGCTGAATGTAAAATTTCATGTATGTACTTTATTTCACTTTAATACTTTTGATGACAAAAATAAATTCTATTCATTAAAATAAGGAATACAGTACTGAAAAATACAAATTTGCCAATTTAGTCACTTAAATAGTACTACATTGTAATCTTAAATATTTAAGGTAACATAGATCCATAACAGCAGATTATTTTTCTACCAAATACAGTTAAGAAACCACATAGTATAACAATTGTACCTCTTCCCAGAGATACATGGGAAATTATCCATGTCAATACATACAGAATTCTCTCATTCATATTTAATGCCTCTAAGTTTTATTGTAGGAATACATTACAGTTTATTTCAATACTTGATTTGTTGATAATTAAACTTTTCCTTTTACTTTGCTGAACAAAGCATCCTTTTGTTACTTGAAAAATTAGGAGAAGGACTAAATGATTATATCAAGTTAAGAGTAGTTACATTGAGTGAACAGAATTGTATGTCATTTTTCACTTTCTATAGGATACATTCTAATATATTTTTAATTATTTACAATGAGTATAGTTATTACCACAAAAAATAATTAAAAAGTTATAAGAATCAGTTATCTTATTTAAATATAGCACACCACTTATAAAATGAACATGCTTCAGTCTTCATTGCTTTATTCATTAATTTTGAAAAATAACAAGACAGATGTAACCAATAAAAGTTGTAGAATTTTAAATCTTATCTTTGAAAGTAAAGAAGTGATCATTATATCAGTAGAATAATAGGTTTAACCTCTAAGGACTAGATGGCATAGGCTTTTATTTTAAGTGAAAATAGCAGTTTACATATTAAACAGGGTAAACATCCTGTCTGATATTGCAACAGTGAGAGGTCTGCTTCCTTGCTCCAGTCTCATTCAGACGCTCATCTGGTCATCTGACCCCTCTACTTATGGAGCCAGATTCATCAGCTGTGCCCAGCCCCTGCGACCCTCATCCTGACTCAGATGAATTTCAGGAAAGAAATACAGGTAAATTCATATGCTGCTATTACTGCTACAGAATCCCTTTTTATGATGGGAAAATGATATCAAAAACAACAAAGTCATACCAGATACATTGAAAGGACTAGTTGAAAATCTTTTGTGTTGATGAATGAATTTCAGATTTCCCAACTGAAATGGAATTAAATTTTAATCAGTCAGCATTTGATGAATAAATTCTTATGATGGGGGTAAATATTACTGTCAACTTAGTGGTTGAGAGTTCTGCTTTACTTGAATTGAATATATATTGACTATATATTGAATTGAATATTTATTTTGTCTCATTCTCCTTTAAGATTAAATTTAATGCTAGGAAGGAACAAAGATAAACATTTAAAATAATTTTTATATATGTCTACCCTTGCTTTTGCATCCAGTATTACACCTGATGGTGTTGCCTATTAGATGCTTATAATAGTAGTCTCCACTGCTAATAATTACTATTTATAATAACACAATAGCAAATGTATGCATGCTTCCAAACACATTGCTATTGATTTTGTATACACTAAAGGAACATTATTATCTCTTTATGGATGAAATAATAATAATTGAAACAGAACTAGCCACATTTCACAAAACAACGACATCACAAGTCAATTTTTAAATTCTTATATAAACACAATTTTGATTATGATTTTAACATCTTTTTTAATTGCATGTTTATGTATCACACCTGTATGTTTCTATACATAACTATTAATTATGTATATTAGCTGCAGTGATTGCATGCATTTTTCTTATCTATTTTCTAGAGACTTGGGAGGAAAACATAATATACTCAGACTTCAAAACTAAAAGTTCTTCAAATATTCAGGAGAAAAAAATGCCTAGAATTTTGAAAACAAAAGGTAAAAAGCATTTAAAGCTCCAAATTCCCTTTTTTGTTTCAATATTTGAGTGACCTAATTATAAAGCAAATATTCTTGGACTAATCTCTGAGTTGGAATTCATCACTCATACCCAAATTTTTAAACTGGTTATACTAACCAAAAGTGCAAAGTTTAAAAAAATGTGAGAATTGCAAGGCTTAGAAAGATGTTTAATAGTCATAGAATGAAGAATGTTGCATGTATAGTTTTCCAGTTTAATATTTTAGTCTTATCAAAGTTAAGTGTCTCCTCAGTGTTTCAGTATTCCTAAAAACAAAAGGGACCTTGTAAAGTATCTCTTAATAAGTATCTGTGCCAACAGCAATTATAGGAGTTTTATTCTTTTTTGTTTTTTTTAAGATTATTTGTGCATACAGAACTGGGGTATAGGCCAGAGGCTCAGGGGCAGTGAGGCTTCACCAGAGACAGAGTGGGGAACAGAACAGGCAGATCAACGAAGTACACTGCTGAGGGGAGCAGCGGGCGGGTCAGGAGAGGTCTGCTGTGCCATGTGGTCACCTCCCGGACAGGCGGGAATTGAACTCATGTGGAAGTGGCTTTAGATTCTCGGTGCTGTGCTTTAACCCGCTGCGCCACCAGGGAGGGCCAGGAGTTTTATTCTTAACCTACTTTTAACCCTCTTCCTTCCAAAGTAAAAAGAAATCTCTGTTTTATAATTGGGGGAAATTGTCAGATTAAATCTCTAGTAGAATTTCTAAAGGCTCATGGCAGTCTTTGAAAGATTTTTCTTAATAAAACAACTTCTTGGTCCACAGACAACGTGTCCCTGTAGAAAAATATTCCAAGCTTCTCTGTCTATATCCAAATCAACGAAGAAGTTTTAGATTTCCCTTCACAGTCTGGGGTATATTTTTCCCCCAATATGGTCCTGACTTAGGTTTAGATTCCAGTCTGCTTCCGGTAGATTGACCATCCCAAACCAAATTCTTCCATCCCCAACTCCTGCATCTTCTCACCTCTGTGTCATAGTGACCCACTTTTCTCTTTGCAGAGTCTAAGTGGCGCTTGGCTACAATAATATTAGCAGCACTTTATTTAATTGTTTTGGTATTTGCTGCAGTGATGACAGCTAAGGGTAAGTAATTTTTAGTTATTTCCTTGATTTGTTTAAAATGACAAGAATGTATTTTCCTTCAAATGTAATTTATTTATTAGTCAGTTACATAGCTATATCATTTTGGAAGTAAAACTGATTTTAAAAATATCCTCAAGGCATTTTTTCTCGTTTGTTATGTTAAATATCGGACTATTTTATCAATTCGGTTTTTAAATTATCAAAATAGGAGAGGCCCAGGTGCTCACTAAAGGTATTAGTATATAAGTAGTTGAGTGTGTTGATAAAAGTGGAAAATAATAGCATTCTATATTTTGCATAAACAATCCTGGGGCCTCTTTTTTCCTAAGTATGTTATTGAAAATAAGGCATAAGACACCTTATTTGACAATGAATCTCCAACCGTAGATGTAATAAAATTGGAAAATATTTATAGATTTTTTGGTGGGGGCAACAATAAAGTAATTGTAATGTTTTTGAGTCAGGTACTTTTGAAAGAGAATTTACTAGAGGAAGGGAGAGAATGAGCAGGTAGGTATTCATCAGAAAACGAAATGAGTGATGAGGATAATGGACTGAATCTATGCATTGCTTGAATGTATATGTCTTAATATTATTTGACTGTATATAGCTTTTAAAAAATAAGTCCATGAAACAGTACTACTCGCAAATCCAAAACATGAGAAATTTCTCCAAATAGTGAAAACAAGACAAATTAGATCTATAAAACACAGAAAACAAAAGGTTAAAATAGAGTATAAATTTATTTGAGACATAATTACCTCAAAAAATGTAATCTGAAAATGAATTGTCTCAGAATATAGACCATAATATATAATATAATAATAATAAATATATAATAATAATATATATAAAGATTTGTTGCAATACATGATAGTCTGCAAAGACACATATGATGATAAAGAAATGTGAGATAATGTAGAGCAATTAAATAAAATAACCAGATTTTCTAGATAAGGTACTAATCAAAGACATGCATCCAAATAAATACCTGACTTTTTTAAAAAAGATTTATTTATTTATGCATATAGAAATGGGGTACAAACAAGGATGGTGAGAGGATTCACCAGAAAGAGTAGGGAGCAGAACAGGCTGACTGATGAAGGGGAGCAGTGGGCAAGAAAGGAGAGGTCTGCTGCACCATGTGGGTCAGCTCCCTGGGGGGTATCAAACTTGTGCTGACGTAGTTGGTAGTTGTGACTAGCTTCATAGTGCTGTGCTTTAACCCATTGCATCACCAGGGAGGGCCCAAATACCTGACTTTTTTAAGGATGACTTTGAAAATACCTTAACAAGACAAGCTGACTCTTAGAGAAAATCTTAGTATCTAGCAAAAATTGTAAGATCGCTACCAAATCAGTAAGGTGACTTTAGCAGTATTTCATATTATCTTCAGACATGAGGAGATGTCTTTAGACACTACCCCTTACAAACATGCAAGCAAAAATCTTACATAAAAGAACTGATATAAAATGCTACTTTACTAGAAAAATGCTAAATGATAATCAGGTTCTGGTCAAGATCAGGGCTAAGTTTGTACATTTATAAAGAAATATGTTAATATAAAGGAGAAAAAGAAATAGCTGTAAGTAGAAATTCTCTTGTTTGTAAGAATCCTCTGAGACTATCAGCTATCATAAAGAAAAGCTACAGTCATTTTCAATAGAATCAGGAAGTTCAAAGTAACTAATAAAATTATGATTTCCCCAACATATTTTTTTTCTGACCAAAGCATAGCAGTAGTTCAAAAACACCTCTTTAGTTATTAAAACATGAATACAAAAATGATCTGCATATGATCTACTTCCTTACTGAGTTATTACCAGAAAATCTACTTCCTTACTGAGATATTACCAGAAATAAGATTAATCAGAATTAAAAAGAACACACCTATACTCAAATGAAAATTAACAGTTTTTTTTTTTTTATATATCAGCAAGAGCTAATATCCAATTATCTAAGTCCATAGTTTATTCTCTTACCGGTCATTCGTTTTACAGAGCTTTTACGAAACACCGAGCATACTACATTTTCAAACAAACTTATCTTCCTGGCTCTAAGTTTTACCAAAAATGAAGAAAAATACCAGATACTTAATACTATTATTTTTCTTGACACTATGACAAGTGAAATGAAGACACAAGTCATCCATATTACTTACCCATGCATTATTTCCCATAAAATGAGACAACAATCTCCCCATCCTTGTCTATTACTATACAAGTCTCCAAGTGACCTCACAGCCCCAGCGTCATCTCTTCAAAATAGAAACTTTACAAACTCATCATACCTTCGCTGCTCTCTTCTTAACACTCAAAGTCAGCATAAATTTAATAACCCTAACATGGTTTATTAGACTCTTCCTCACTTGGTCCATGAACTCCGGCACCACACCTGTAGGTTCAGAAGGGTTGCTCTTTAGTTCATTCATTGACTCATAGCCAAGGTTACCATGTAACTCTGGGCCTGCTAATCCTAAGTGACCTGTTTGGCCACCATTCTGTGACCTACAGTTCTGTATAGTCCTACGCAAGGTCAGTACAGCCAGGTCAGTTAGGCAGAGAAGCCCATCCTGCGGGTGACTTTCAAATCAATCAAGAGCACAAAGCTGGGTCAGCCTGGGAAGGGTCTGCATCACGGGTTTGACTGAGAACACCGGGGGCTGATGGCCGATGCATGAGCTCACTCCCCACTCAGATATCACGAGGTATGCCTGGGAGCACCTGGGGGTCTGAGGACTGATGTGTGACAAGGGACCCCAGAAGCTGCTCAGTGGAATGCCTTGCTGTTAAGATTGAAACCCTGACTGGGGAGAGGGCTGGATCTCAAGTACCTGGAGGGCAGACTCACAGCCCCTGATAGTACAGACCACAGCCCACCCTTCCCCTTTTCCTTTTTCCTACTTTCCCTTTAAAACTGATGCTGCATGATTATTTTATCCATAAAAAGGACAGGATGTTGTCCTTCAGCAGCGTCCTGCATTTTGTAACCTGCTCCACAACTCGTTTCTTTATCATTGTGGTGTTGCTAACACAACATGTAACATCTTTAAGCTAAGTATATTTTTTTAAATGAGAATAAATGCTGTTAAGGATTACTCTAAAACAGCAAGCATAAATCATGACTTCTTTCTATTGTGATTTTATCCTGGCCTCTCTTGCTACAGCACCTATGCAGAGACTATTCCTTAATTTTCTAATTTTTGCTCAGCAGCTACATGCTTGAATACTCAATAATCACAGAGTAATCAAATTTCCTTATCACAATATCTACGTACTGTTCATTAGAGCATCCATTACAGTTTCACACGCTGTATAATTGTGTGATCATCTATTCAGTGTCCATCTCCTCTGATAGATTGTTATCTTCATAAGAACAGTCCATGTCCATTTGCTCACATTCATTTCTTGTATTCTGATACTATGTTAAAATCTTATACTTGGTGAAAAGGAACTTGGTGAAAATTTTTATAGATAAATACATGCATGCGATATTGTATATGGTATAGATGAAAGAGATTATAATAATGTATTGAAAGGCATAAAGAAAGGCATTAATGAGTATATATATATATATATATACATATATACATACACACACACACACACACACACACACATATATAAATTCTTCAAAATTAGAGATAGACAACCAAGACTCAACAAGCACTTTACAAA
>NW_004567135.1:15603439-15611090 GCF_000260355.1 Condylura cristata | reverse complement strand
AAGGCATAAAGAAAGGCATTAATGAGTATATATATATATATACATATATATATACATACACACACACACACACACACACACACATATATATATATATAGATAGATAGATAGATAGATGGATAGATATAGATATACACATACATAATACTCCCTGGTAAGAAGACTAGTACTTTGATGATAATATCATCCTAAATGTATCTAATATTTATGTGATTCCAATACAAGTGTATTTTCATATAAATGATACAAAGCAATAATTTCTGAGGTTAACAAAAATAGATATTGAAACATATTAACAAAAAAGTTCAGGAGCTAGCCTATCCAGTTATCAGAATAATCCACCAAGTTATGAGTAGTTTAACATTTATACTAGAAAATAAATATAATTAAAATAAGAGAAAACAACTTAACAATAAAATCGTATGTATATATGTGCCATGGGGTGTGTGTGTGGGTATAGATGTGTGTATATACATGTGTCACACATATATATTATGTTTCATATATATTACATAATTCAGCATGCTTCTCAAAATGACAGATATTTATTAAATAGAGTTTGGTTAGGCCTCCCTGGTAGAACAAAAGGTTAGGTCTCAGCATTGTGAAGCTGTACACAGCCTGTGCAGCACAAGTTCAATCCAGACAGGGAGCTGACCCACCCTGTCTCACCGGTTGCTCCCCTCAGCAGTGTATTTCAGTCCATCTGCCTGTTCTGCTTCCTACTCTGGTGAATCATCTCATCCCCCCACCCAGCATCTCTGGTCTACCATTTCTTACATGCATAAATATAAATAAAATAAACTTGAAAAAATAAGTATATAGGGTTTGGTTGATAAGTGGAAAATGGACATTCTTTTCCATATTTGATGTATTAATCTATCAAGCATATTTTTCAAAGATAAGGACAAAATATGTACATATATCCCACATGTAAATTCACACAAAGAAGTCAGAAAGACATGAAATAATCTGTTAATGTGGAAGATAATTGAATTAAAGAAAATTTACACACAAAAATGTAAATAATTTTAAAATAACCAAAAAGATACATGCAAAACTGTTAACAGTGATTTTCTTTGCAGATTAAGTGGTGTTGACCATAAAGAGGAATCTACCCCACTTTTTACAGTATATACCTTTATATTTGCTGTTTAATAAAATAAGTTTATGCATTACTTATTTAAAGGAGAAAATAGTTAAAAGAGAATAACATTATTACTCTAGAAATGAACAAGCTATCTTGGATATGTCAGACACAGAGTAAGTTATATCAAAGAGGGGAGCAGCGGGCAGGTCAGGAGAGGTCTGCCACGCCATGTCTCCGGGGCAGGCGGGGATCGAACTCATGCTGAAGTGGCTTAAGCTTCTTTGTGCTGTGCTTTAACCCGCTGTGCCACCACGGAGGATCCCTGTTTCAGAATTTTTAAAGCGATTTCGTGTTTTTAAATGTACATTTTATTGAAATACCATTGCTTTGCATGTTTTTTAATTTATTTATTTTTACACTATAGGATTTCTTTCCTCAGATGTGGTCACCATAGTTCTCTCATCACCGAAGTACCCATAATTCTCCACCATAGTCCATTGTGTTCCGCTTCCTTTTTCTCCTTCCCTCCCTCATCCTTTTCCTTCCTCAACTTTCCCTCACCCCTTCTGGCTACTTCAGACCTATGGTCAGCTTTCAAGGTTTTGTTTTAAAGTTTACCTTTGTCTCCCCTCATTTATCTTTGTCCATATTTGATGCATTCATTTATCAAGCACAATTTTAAAAAATAAGGGCAAAATATGTACATATATAATAATGTACATATAGTAATGCACATATAAGTACATATATAAATAAGTAATGCATAAACTTATCTTATTAAGCAGCAAGTATAAAACTATATAGTGTGAAATGTGGGGTAGATTCCCCTTCATGGTCCCTTCAACACCACTTCTGAAAAGAAAATCACTATTAACAGTTTTGTATGTATCTTTTTGTTTTCAAATTATTTACATGTTTGTGTGTAAATTCTCTTTAATTCTATTACCTTCCACATTAACAGATCCTTTGCGTGGTTTCTCTGTATTCCACGTACAACAGAAACCTTCTTTCCCCTTCTGTTTATTTCACGTAGGATCATTTTAAACAAGATAAAGATATTAGCTACTTCATGTTCAGCTAATATCCAATCAGTGGCAAGCAGCATCCATCATTCCTAAATATGGAATCTTCCAATTTAGGGAACAAACATGGAAGACAACAAGCTTGAGGGCATAGAAAGTCTGATAATATACTGTTCTGGTCCTGGTGAGTTTGTCATAAAAAGGATATTTAACTTCAGTTTCTAAGGGACCTATAAGGAGATGACCCAGCTGGTTTGTTACCTGTATTTTCCTGAGTCCAGTAATGCATTTAGGTCTCAAGCTAGAGTGCTATGGTGCAGAGGACTGAATGTCTGATAAGGATATGAGTGATACATCGGTCTGATATGATGCGAAGTCTGTACTTGACTAAATCTTATGTCCAACAAGTTCTGGAATTTTGTGATTGTTCTGAGATCTGATCTTGGTAAATCAGGCATCCAAGAAGATTTTCTGTACACTTAGTATAAGCTTTCCATAATCTGTTAGAAGTAACCTTAGACTTTTTGGACTAAAGTAAATTTAAGCTAGGTGTTTTCCTTTTTGTTCTGACTTTTCAAAATCTGGTGGTGGCGCATGGAGTACCAGCACCTTCCAAACAAAACAAAACAATCAATGAAAAGAGATGCAAGTTAAAGATTTCAGGTTTAGAAATGAACATAGAGCTGTTAAAATATTTGGTGAAATTTCTGTAATGTGCTTAACCTTTAGCATATTTAGCATAACAGACAATAATTTTTGAAGATAGTTGGAAAATCACATTTTCAACTGTGTATCAGGGTCTTTCTTCTAGAGGCAGTCTGAGCAAAACACTGTAAGATTAGAGATAGTACACCATTATAACTGCTCAGCATAAAAATAATGAAAATCTAGGGCACAAGGGGTTAAAGCACAGCTCTATGAAGCTATCAGCATGAATTCAATCCCGGCCAGGGACATGACCCACATGGCCCAGCAGCTATCTCCTGTCTCACACCCTACTCCCCTCAGCAGTGTATTTCAGTTAGTCCACCTGTTCTACTCCCCACTCTGTCTCTGGTGAATCCTCTCACCACCCACCCCCATACCTCTGGCCTGCACCCCAGTTCTTATATGCATAAAAAATATTTAAAAAATAGTAAATCTGAATAGAGAAAAGTTTGTGGTACCATGAAGGGGACAGATGTATATTTGTGGTTATGATTGAGTAGATAGTACTTTGTGATTAATAGAATACTAGTGGTATAACAATGGTGTTTTATACTTTAGAGATGGTGTAGGTCATTCTGTTAATTATTAAAATACCAGTTAGGGCCTTATAAGGATCATGAGAAATTTCATACTTTAATATCAGTCCCATCGATAAGTTGCACATGATAACTTAAAATTCATTCTTCATTTAATAAAAAAAAAGCTGAATAAGATGTTATTTAAGAAATTTTAGATTTCTACTTTATTTACAGTGCCAAATGCTTAAAAGTAATGAAGTCTTAACATATTTTATTTTGCAAACTTTATGAATTTCAGTTCGTTGTCTACAAGACATCCTGAGTGAAAAATACACATTGGAGACTGCACAATGCAACACCTTATAGCAAAACAGGTATGTGTTGGGTTGCAGTGGGAATTCTGGTATCTCATGTACTATGTATGTAATTAAAAATATAGTATCAAGCAATATTATACTTATCAACCAATCCCATATCAACAAAATAGTAATACATATACACTACTTAGAGAAATTCTCATGTATCAGGACTTTTCAAGTTGGGGAGGGTAGTTGTAAAGAATAGTACAAGAATGTTAATGTGTTCAGTGACGATAATGATGAATTTATTTTAATGTATGTACTTTTTTTCTATCAAGGTAACTCATCCTTCTCTGAACAAAACTGGTATCTTATTTCACTGAAAATAAAATACTGGCAGCAAAGAAGTTGTTCTGAATCACTGAGCTTCGGTCTTATCCAGACAAGTAGCAAGCAAGCATGGACCTGTATAGCATGCTACCCCTTCCTGTATTTCCTTAGCCAGAAGACAATTATAAAATTCATTTTTTAAAGATTTATTTATGTACAGATACAAGAACTGAAGTAAAGGCTAGAGAGGTGTGGAGGTGGTAGAGAAGATTCACCTGAGACAGTGGCGAACCGAACAAGCAGATGGACTGAAATACACTGCTGAGGGGAAGCAGTGAGACAGAAGAGGTCTGATGCACCCTGTGGGTCACCTCCCCGGCCTGGGATTGAACTTGTGCTAAGTGGCTGCAGACAGCTTCACAGTCCTGCCTTAAACCCTTGTGCCACTGAGAACCTGTAAGATCTTTTTAACATCTTGTGTTTGTTCACATACTATGCATGCTAACCTCAACATATTATTATTGGAAATCTCTTAAACTTAAAAAGTAAAGTATAGACTTAAAGCTATCATGTGAGTGTTACATTATATTTGCTGTGGAAGCAAATACTAATATATGAAATTGTCAAACCTTGGTAAATAAGTGAGGAAAAAATTAGAGGACATAAAATTAAAATGAATGTAGTCACAATTAGCACCTAAAAATGAACATTTATGATTGCTTCTAATATTCCTGGTATTACTTCAGTAATTATATAAGTCAAAGTCTGTACCATCCCAATAATCCTTTACGTTAATGTTGACATAGTAATGAATGTGAACATATTACTAAGAAAAAAAAACAAAAACAAAAACTGAAGTCCAGAGAAGATGAGACTCTTTTCCAGGGTTGTAGAGGTAGTAGAATAAGAACCAAGATTTAAACCAACGTAGTCTTACTCTGGAGTTGACAAATACAATCTTTATGCTTTTCTGACTCTGAATTACAAATCGTCCAATCCCTCATAAGAACACTGCTTCTTGGAAGTACTCAGAGTTGTTCATTTAAACAGAATAACACCCCCCCCCCACCCACCAACAACAACGACCAGGATGTATCTTCCAGTGAGGAACAAATGGAAAAAAGAATTTTCAAAAATCAAATATAATTGTTCTTCATAAGGACTAGTTATTTTTCTACTAATTACTGTTTGGAATATAAAAGAAAAAGTTAATAGAATTAATCACCCTGTCCGATTCCCAGTGAGCTCTAGCAAACTTAAAGATTATAGGTCTTCTCATCTTTTAGTTCTTATCCACTATGTGACTAATATCTCTATATTACTTCTTTATCATCTGTTACTGCCTTAATAAAGATATCAATGCATGTCAGTGATGGTAAATTAATAGCAGATATGCTGACAATTTCCAAATGGTGTTCTCAGAAGGCACAGATCATAATTACAACATCCTTCCTTACTGAGGGTATAATCCACTGAATATTTTTCAACAAAGCATACCTGAGGTCTTCCCTAGATAACATTACTCTCACCTCATTACGTGTTGTTCTTCAAACTGAACTTTGTAAATATAGATGGTTGGTAAATGCTTTCTGGAAGAACAAGTAACAAAGGTGTATTAAGAGTAACCAGTGTTTTAAGGGAATGTCTCTTAATGGTCTGTTACCTCAAATGGTCTATTACCTATTTTGCTTTTGAAATTCACAGTTTACCCATAACATATCCTGGAAAAGATCACACCTGTGATTGTTCAATAGTATGGATGACATCACACTACATACTAATAAAGACTTGTGAACTGGGTGGGGTATAAGAATGAAAACAAAGGTAGGACTATAATGTATAATTGATGATGAAAACTGGGCCTTCCCGGGGGCACAGAGGTTAAGTCACAGCAGTATGGAGCTATTCACAGCCACTCTATCACTAGCTCGATCCCCGGCCAGGGAGCTGACCCACATGGCATAGCGGACCTCTCCTGTCTCACCTGCTGCTCCCTTCAGCAGTGCATTTCAGTCAATCTGCCTGTTCTGATCCCCACACTGTCTCTGGTGAATCTTTTCACACACACACACTCACACCCATACACACAACTCTGGCCCTTACCCCAGTTCTGTGTTGCATAAATAAATAAATCTTTAAAAAATTGATGAAAACTGAAGCCAACATTTCATCAATGCTGTAGAACAGTTGGAGCAAACAAAGTTTATCTTCAAAGTAGCATTTAGTGGCTAACAAGGGGAAGAAAAATGAATGTCTTGGTATTACCAAAAGACCATTGCTATACTAAAATTTTATTTTGGGAGGTTAGATTCTAATTACAGGAGAGTCATGTGAGTATATAAAATCATGTTTTCCAGGTGAAGTGAAGGGATATTTTACAGGAATAGTACTTCTTTACTCTTCCATAGCATGATGTTGTTTTTCCCAAACCTTCCTTTAATTTTTTACCAAGAGTGTTTAGAAGACGTATGTTTGCTGGCCCGCATGCATGTGTGTGTGTACGTGTGTGTATACATGTGCTTCATGTGCAGCCTCAAGGTCAGACATCGCACTTGGATATCCAGTGTCAGCTTTGATCCTGATCACTAGTCAGCATACACTTGACGATGAAGGGGTGCAGGGCCCCGTCTTTGACATCAGCTCCTGCTCAGTATCACACGTGTCCAGCTGGCGCATGAGATGGTGGAAAAGCAATTTGCCCATACTCGCTGGGCCCCCAGCCCATCCCGGAGGGCTCTTGCTGAATGCATGAGCTGTGCCTTTGGGCCAGGGAAGGATCCTCCTCCCAGAATCCACCAGGTTAAAGTTAACTTAAGATAGGAGCGATGCTGGGGCTCAGAACACTCTTTCTAAGGTGCCTTTAGTTACAGGGACATTGGAGATGAAACTATAACTGAATTGTCTGATTTTGAAATTTCCAGAAATGTTACTGTAATGGCCCCTGGAGATTCATCATGCCATCGTTTTCTGACCAGTCACCATGTATCAGTTCACTCCAGAAAGTGTGGCTAATTCATCACTCCGTGCAGCACAGAACATTTCCAACCACAGACTTGCTGCTGTTTGAAATAACACTTCACTCCTACACTAGCCTTTTCTTTTCATTGAGCTAACTTTGGTTTACAGAACTGTATAGGTTCAGGCGTGCAGTTTCTCAGCCCACAACAGAGGATCTCACCCACCAGCCTCCATCCACACTAGTTGTGGTTGACCCATGCAGTCCTCAGGATAAGGTGGGTGGGTACTGAGAGGAGGGAGCAACATTTCTGAAAAAGGACCAAGATGCAGCTGTGAGAGGTAGAGAGAGCCACAGCCTATCCCTACAGGGAGCGTAACTGGCCAGGGTACAGAACTTCAAGAGGAGGAGGGGATCCCAAAGGTGGGCATACAGTCTGGCTGTGAGGGGAGATGTGTTCCCGTGAGGGGAACACATCAAAGCTTTGCGGTCCTATTGTATTGTGATCACTGCGTAACTCCCTCTCAGGGTTTTAATCTGTTTGAACTGTTTGAACGGGATCATTTACCTCACTTTCTTCATACTCTTCTCTTGTCGCAAAAGGCTGGCCCTAAGACCCTTGGTGAAAGAGGGGGGCCTCCTGTCACAGAACCAGGTGCGAGCACAGAGCTCACAATGGGCAGTGGGGGGCAGGGTTCCTCGAGAGCCTCATGTGCCGAAGCCAAAGT
>NW_004567135.1:15601738-15603109 GCF_000260355.1 Condylura cristata | reverse complement strand
CCACCAGGGAGGGCCTTTTTTAAAATTTTTATTTATCTATGCATACAGAACTGGGATACAAGCCAGAGGGTCAGGGGCATGAGAGGATTCACCAGAGACAGAGTGGGGAGCTGAAAGGGCAGATTGACAGAGTACACTGCTGGGGGGAGCTGCAGGCGGGTCAGGAGAGGTCTGCCACGCCATGTGGTCACCTCTGGGGCTGGGGATCGAACACACACTGAAGTGGCTGCAGCTAGCTTGCAGTATGCACCTTAATCCTTTGTGCCACCAGGGAGGGCCCAGGGACCCACCCACCCTCTGTTCATTTCATTGCTTTTCCTTTTCCCTGACTTGCCCTCCCTCCTCCATCTTAACAGCAGGAAGTGCTTTGTGAACTGGCAAGGACCTTAGATTGAGGACATGAAAGCAATGTCAGTTCAGAGACACAGTTGAAAGAATTCAGAGTTGCTAACTGCTACTTGGATCGCAGGCAGTCTGTGCATAGAGCTGAAGCAGATTCTCTTAGAGGTACAGGAACTGAATCACAACATAAAGCATTTTGCTCTCCCACTTTACAAGTCTTTATGTCTATTCCCTGGTAATTCAAACTTTATAAGGCAGGAACAGATCTATGTCATATTGTTTTCTTTTAAATATGATGCCTCTATTTCCTTAAGTAACTGCCTCTGTGTATACAACACTGGATTTACAACACTGTTAACTCTTAGAATAGGAGCATGTCTGTGTGTCTGAGATACAGCTGCTACCATTTGATGTAATTTTTGAAATAGACACTAGAGAGTAGGAATTAAATATGAAACAATTAAAAACATGTAATGCATCTCCTTCCTTTAGGAAAATATTTTTTTAAAGGCAACCATCAATAAATAAGATGCCCTCTGCTATTTCCATCTAGTCTTAAAAGTCTGCGGTGATTGTTTAGAGAAAAGCCAAGCACTCTTTTATTAGTGACAAATGAGGACTTGCTCACTGCAACCAGGGACAAGATGCATTGCAAGATGTTCAAGCAGCGACTAGCTTCATTATTACATTGAGCTAGCCCGCCACCTAGTGGCCATAGGCACAATCAGCAGGTGCTCCAGAAAGCCAGGCAGGCGGGTTGTCTGGGAAGCTTGAATGAATGTCATCAGTCATTCAGTCAGATAAAAGTAGCTTCAGAGACATTAGGAAACTTTTTAGAAATGCAAATTCTACTCCCGCTCTAGAGTTGTGGAATTCAAAATGAAATCAGAAATTCCCGGGGGGGGGGGGGGAGGAGGGGGGAGGCGAAAAGGTATTTTTTTATATATATAACAGTTTATTTTTACATCATTTTGTACATTTTTTTTCATCTCAATTGTAATCCCCACGGGTTTCCCATCACCAAGTCAC
>NW_004567135.1:15599120-15601318 GCF_000260355.1 Condylura cristata | reverse complement strand
ATGATCTTTTCCAGCTCCATCCAAGTTGCTGCAAAAGACATGTGTTTCTCTTTTTTGGTTGCTGAGTAATATTCCATTGTATATATGTACCACATCTGTGAAAAGGTATTTTTAACCAGACCTCAGACTGGTTCTGCTGATGCACTTTAAAGTTCAAGTAGCCTTGGTCTCCTCAAATTATGCTACCCTGCTTCATGGTTTTTTTATGGAGTTTATGCTTACGCATACATTTTTTTCCTCATTCTCCTAACGTATGCTTTTAGGAAATAACCAGGCCCATGCCTATAGAGGGGACAGCACCTGGAACTTAAAAAAAAGACCTGAAAGGGAACCCCAGCCCTGTCAGTCACTGGGAATGTGGCCATCAAGTAATGAAAATGCTCCATATGGGTGCTCTCTGTATATAACCCTATGGTCTCTGTTTCCCTGCTTGTGACTAATAGGAAGGAACACACAGAGTAGACAAATCTTTGGAAGGTCCTCAGGTCACCAAACCTGATGAGTGTAAGGAAGAAAAACCTACAGAAGCAAAAGCAGAGACAGCGCAGTGACTCTGGCTGAGTCTGGAGTGAGAAGCGGCCGGGACCAATGAGGAAGAGACTTGCCAGTGACGCTCTGTCCTGGACAGATTAACTTTGCTTCCAATGATGCCTCACCTGCTGGTTAGAATTTCAAGATTTGTGTATGATACAAAAGATATGAAAAATGCCCTGTCTGCTTTGATCTTTATTGCTTTACTATACCGCACAGTCCTGTTAGATTCAACAGAAAACTTATTAAGAGCCAGGCATGGGGATACCAAGATGAAGTCAACAAAATCCAGGTCTTACAGCTCTCAAGACAATGAAGGAGAGATCTATCTGAGGAAAAGTCATGGTATTTTAGGATCACCACTCACTCTGATAAAATTAGAGAGTAATTCTATAAGTCAATTATGACTTGTAATTTATCCATAAGGAAATTAAGATTCATAGAAGTTCAGTTACTGGCATACTTATCTGGTGCTGCATCAAGTAGAAAAATCTAGTCTCTGATTTGCCTATTTCTGTAGGAGAAAAAGAAAATGACTTTTGAGAAATAAGAAGTCATTTCTTCTGCTTTTCTGAAAAAAAAACTTTTTTAGGAGTTCAAAGATGGTATTTATTGTGGGTAGAGTTATCTTTTTTAATTTATTTATTTTCTCACATCATTTTTCATTTCTGTACATTACTGGATTTCTCCTGAGGTATAGTCCCCATGGCTCCCCTCCACCACAGCACGCACGACCCACCACCATGGTCCTGGGCACCCTTCTCTCCCATCCTGACCCCTCTCCGACCCCCCTGCTGTATGCTGCTTGTCTCAGATCTACAGTCAGCTTGAAGTCTTGTCTTTTTCTAGACCTTCATTCAATTCCCCTATATTTCTCCCATAAATGAACCATTTTATATTTTTCTCTTTCCTTCTGACTTATTTCACTGAGCACAATCCCTTCCAGCTCCATCCATGATGCTGCAAACGGTATGAGTTTATCTTTTTGATCACTAGTAATATTCCACTGCATGTATAGACAAAATTTATGAGTCATTCACCTGTTTTTGGAGCATATACGTGGGTTCCATGGCTTAGCTATAGCAGATAATGCTGCAGTAAACATCGGAGTATAGTTTCCTTTCAAATTAGAGTCCTTGGTCCTCTGGCTAGATTCCTCCGAGTGGAATTGCTGAGTCACAAGGTAGTTGGTGGACATGCAAACTGGTCCAGCCGCTATGCAAAGCTATGTGGAGAGGTTCCTTAAAACACTGAAAACAGATTCTTTAAAAAGTCTTTCAAACTCTTGATTCTTTCCATCACCTTAGTCTTTAGTTAGTTGTGCAAACCCCAGTAGCAGGTTGAGTATGATTCTCTAGTGAGGTACTTCCCCCCACCATAGCAGTGGTCTTGAGTACTAATCCTAGTTTTACTGTTTTCAAAATGTATAGTTACTAGTATATACAGTTATGTACAACTGTATACACTTTGCACAACAACTGTATACACTGCACAGTTGTAATACAAAATATATGCAGTTCTTAAAAAGAAACAGTGTGGGCCCTCCCCCACTTCCGCATGAGGTCGATCCCCTCCCGTCCAGGAGGTGACCACATGGCCCAGCAGACCTCTCCTGACCCGCCCGCTGCTCCCCTCAGCAGTGTACTTCGTCAATCTGCCTGTTCTGC
>NW_004567135.1:15559281-15599020 GCF_000260355.1 Condylura cristata | reverse complement strand
GTCAATCTGCCTGTTCTGCTCCCTACTCTGTCTCTGGTGAATCCTCTCACCCTCCGCATCTCTGGCCTGCACCCTAGTTCTGTATGAATAAATAAATCTTAAAAAAAAAAAAGAAACAATGTGAAAGAGGACTTCTGCAAGAGTGTTCACCAAAGCATAAATGTAACAGATAACTTTCTAAAATAGCTTAAAAATGATCAAAACTGGGAACATCGTACCAATCACTTAACCTCTATCTCATAGTCCTTACAAGCACAAGAAAGGCACAAGAGAGAGATACAAAGTACTAGTCTTAATACCTAAATCTATTGTGACATTTTTAGCTAAGGGCCAGTTAGCCTTCTCATCACAAAAATAACTCAATCTCTCTCTTAATGCTAATAATAAAATTGATCCTGGGAAATTAAGAATGTTAATGTCATTTTACGACTATACAATTAAACTTATTAAATTAATTAATAGCAAACGCATTAATAAATCCATAATTGCATCACAATCATATTTTAACTTCCTTTTATAGTATGTATCCTTATACCTTTACAGAAAATCATTCACTGAGATAAAGAGACCTCTAGTTCTAGAGTCAATCAGTGCCAGAAATATCCAGATTATGGCTTCTCAGCCTTTTGGCTAAGAACAAGTGTAGAAGTATCCAGATTAATTTGAAACATTCAGGTGGACATGCCCTGAGAGTCACAGGTAAATCTCATTTTCTAGTACAAGCATGGGTGTCTGCTGATTTACTTTCACTTAGCAATCACTTTCTCCTGTGGGGGACACAAATCTCCTAGGCTGGCTACGGGGACACAGCGCTAGCATGTCAGGCCCTGAGGGATCTAAAATACAATTTGAAAATTTAGGTAAATTTGAATAAATAAGGCAAAAAAAATAAAAATAAAATGTGTGAATGCTTTAAAAGTAGCGCAATGACACAGGATGTTATAACTGCATCAAGAATTATGTTGCCAATTTTTCAAATGTGCTGAAGAGCCTGAGAACTGGTTTGTAGAATATCCATTGTTTTTCTTCCACAGAATAAAGCTTTGAGCCAAGGAGCTGGCCACCAAGCATAAAGGCTACATTTTCCTGCTTCACTGGAGCAAGGCATGGCCAGGTGACAGTCCTGGCCGGTGGAAATCAGTGGAAGAATCTTGGCCCTCCTGGGAACCCTCCCTGGAGACAGCTGAACCGCACATTGCAGCCTCTTCCGGACTCTCCCACTGGTCTCAGCGGCCAGATACACCTTTGGCCTTTAGGAGGCAGCTCGGGATGGACATGGAGCAGAGAGGGCTGGCTGGCCAGAGTCTGAGGTGGCTGGGCCACTGAGCACCAGGCCTGGACTTGTCCCCAGTGGGAAATGCAACTGCTTTGTTTTAGCTCCTGTGTTTTGGTCACTTGTCCCGGAACCTGACCCTCACACAGCTCTGCTCCTGGCTAGGGCAGGGAGGGGCATTCGTGGAGAGACAGCAAAGGAAACAGAGCACCTGAGATGTCAATTAGCCTGGCTTATTTGTCCAGGGTGAGCAGAAACAACTCAGGCGCCTACAGGACACCTTTGCAGAGAAGCCAAAGCGTCAGTCTCTTTCTCCTCTTACAACTACAGGTGAATTTACTCTCCTTTGTCTGTGGTGAGGCCCCACGCATGAGAATGGTGGTTGGCCCAGGAACTGCTTGCCTCCCATCAGCCCACTCAGAGTGCTGCAGTCTCCAGAACTGCTGAGGAAGGTTCTGGACTTTACCTTATCCTCTGAGTTGACTCAAGGTTCAGACTCCAGGGAGCTGACTGAGGCCGATGTCAGGACCCTGCTTATGGGATCCCCACGGCCATGAGCGCCAAAATCTTCACCCACTGTGGCTGATCAGGGCCTGGAGTCTGTAGGCTGAGATGTGGAGAGAGAAGCCAACCCAAATCTTCAGAGTCACCAAGAGAAATATTTATCAAAAATATATATATATTGTAATAACCTTGGAAAATGTTACCTTTCTTCCACCTATTTAGCAGTCACATTGAGCAAATCATTCACCTTAGTGTTTACTTTGCAATGGTCAGTGTGAACATTCAGTATCTAGCACAGCGATCACCCTGTACTGGCTGTTGGCTAATAAAAGGTTTCCTCTGCCTTTCTCCTTTAATGTCCCTCTTGCTCACTGGGTATTTCAGAAGTGTCGTGCTTGAGGGATCTGTCACCTGGGGGTTGTACAGCTGATAGAAGACACCTAACTTGTTAACGAATGTTCAGGGGTTAAGTTGCGTTTTGTTAATGTGTATACAACGTGGTGTCTGTCTGATCATTATACAGCTGTTCAAAAGTTTAATAAGATTTGTAATGTAGCTTCTTCTCGGGGCTGAAAAATATTCTGTCAACCCTGCTGCACGTCTAGGCTTTACCTGCTGCTGTGGCAGAGGACACAGACATTTTTGAGGCCAAGTGGCAGTTAGAAAATCAATTCTAAATTTTAACCGGAGGGGAAAAGAGCACTCTGCTGCCTTCCCATCACATCTGAGACCTGGCTTTGGAGATATCCAGCTCAACATTTTCATTTTTCATCTTTTTTGACTCAAATCATGTCCTGTATTTGCCCATAAATGTCCTGCACTAGTACCAATGAAGAAAAAAATGAAACCCTAGACTAGTCCTGCCAACTCCTGCCATGTTAAGTTTAAATGCCATGCAGGGCCCTCCCTGGTGGCCCAATGGGTTAAGATGCAGCACTGCAAGCTGGCCACAGCTGTTTCAGTGCAAGTTCGATCCCTGGCCTGAGAGGTGATTCGCATGGTGTTGCAGACCTCTCCTCCCCCACCCGCTGCTCCCCTCAGCAGTGTACCTCATCAATCTGTCCTGCTTCCCACTCTGTCTTTGGTGAATCCTCTCTCTGCCCCCTGCGTCTCTGGCTTGTACCCCAATTCTGTATGCATAAATAAATAAATCTTTAAAAAAAGTTCAAATGCAGTGCATGACCAATTTGCAATAATGTCATATGATGGTTTGCAAAGACTTCCATAGTTCCAGTCACTGTGATGTGATGATCAGCCTCAGAAGATAAAATGGCTCTCCTCACAAGCTGGTGACTTGTTAGTGCTGGGCCCCGGCTGGGTTCTGTTAGGAGAGTGTATGCTGGGGTGGGCTGTGTGTGCTGGGTGAAGCAAAACAGCCGCCCCAGCAAACGGGAGAGAGGCGAGTGTGGATTTCTGGAAGCAAGAGGAAAGCCCTCCCCACAGCAGGAGGGCCCCAGTGGGGAGACCCAATTACTCCAGCCCCGGTATGACTCTGGACTGACAGACTCCGGTGGTCTAATGGGCCAGACTAATGATTAGCACTAGGTGCTCTGGAAGTTTCTTGGAGGTTGTTTTTCGGTTCCCTGGCCACCCTGTAACCCAATCTTCTCTAGGTGGTGGATCACTCAGCAACATTTCAGTAAAACACTTCCATTTTCCTGGGAGCATTCTGTTCCTTCTGTTCCTGTTTCTCGGCCTTTCCCATTTACCAAGTTCTCCATCTCGGTTTCTGCCTCTGGCTCTTCGGAAATGCCAAGGCACTTCCAAAGTCCCCTGAATGGCCCTTCTGCCACTGTGTTTTCAGATAGCTTCTAATGATCTAGTCCTGGAAATGCAAACAGCAGTCCTCCAGAAGCTGCTAATTCCGTTATTTGAGTATCAACTATAGGTAAGGCACTGTTTTTGACCAGCTTGTCTAAATCAGCGAACAAAACATAGTTTCCACGTTTGTAGCGCTTACAGTGTGGTGACAAAAGACAGATGATCAACAAGAAAACAATGAGAACAAGTGGCTGGTACTCAAAGAAAAGGGCAGAGTCCAGCCAGGTGGGAACAGGTGGGAAGTGGCCAGTGGCTGAGTCTCCAGCACAGGGCTCAGGACAGGACTTGGAAGAGGTAGGAAGTTAGCTATCATTAGCAGGAAGACAGCTATAGCAACTTTTATTCTTTGAAATATCATGCATCGGATAAGCATCCTACTTTTATTGAGCAATGTGAAGCAACGTCAATGCTACCACAGAGTAAAAGGAGAATGTTTCAACTCCTACCCAAGACAGAGCATTGCTCTTTGCCAGTTGCTTTGTGCAAGTTTTAGGTGCTAATAAGCACCTCTAAACAAGTCATAAGGCTCTTAGCTGCACTGCTGTGTTACAAATAGAACTGTCAAAGTGACACCCACGCAGCTGAACACACAGCAGAATGATGGCTTCAGGCTCTTCAGGATTCAGGCTTCTGTGTCACTGCGGATCTTGCCAACGCCCGTGGCCTGGGCTGATGTCATTTGCTTACTTCCCGGGACTATCACTTCCTGCCACTTCAACCCCTGACAATGATCTGCTTGTGGATAGTTATTTACCAAAGTATTAGTGGACTTATAACTCTGAGAATAAAAACAGGGTCACCGGACACAACAGAGCGATCGGGCTGACACCATCAGTCTCAGCTTTATACAAAGAGTCTAATTTTTCTTTTCTGGGGACTTTAGTTTCTTTTTTTCCAAGTATATTATCAAACTAGCTGACAAAAAAAGCTGTGTGGCCCTGAGTCACCTCCAGGACAGCATGCCACCAGCTGGACGTCACCGCCTCTGGCAGCACAAGGCCCAGGTAGACTAGAGGGCTGGTGGGGAGTGGGTGGCGGGAAGTTTGCAGTCACTGAGGAGTAACCTGGTTGCAGTCGGTCAAGGCCAACATGTGCCAGTGAGAATAACTGGCCTCCTGCAGAAGAAAAAAGATGAATGCGAGGAGCTTGTTCAAATCTGAGTAAAAGTGTAGTAGAAAGAAAATTAGCTACAAGTTTACAGGGCAAAAACTGGGTGGAGTTCACGCACCAATTATTTCCCAGAAATGACTAAACTTGTTCATTGCTAGAGCTGTGTTCAGGGTGCACAGGCATGAACCCTCCCCCCCTCCACCCCCACCCCACAGCCTCAAAGTCACTCCAGACTCAGATCTTGTCGTTAATGACAGATACAGTGTAGAATTGTGTGCCTAATGAATGTCATAGCCAGATGCCTGGGCAGCACACAAGGAGAGCTGTCCCCAGGATGGCAGGGCGCCCCCTGGAGGTGTGCCAAGCAGTGCACCTGACTATTCCTGTTACCTCTATCTGTGATATAACCAGTCTGGTTGGCTCTTTTATAATCTTAACATCTGATTTCACAATAACCTACAGACTTTTATCTCAACACACAATACCTTAATGGAACAAAACAATTCCACTTTGGGGCTGGGAGGGGGGTGTTGAGGGGGCAGTGGTGGTGAGGAGAAACAGAATGAAGCAGAATAATCTGCAATTAAGGAGTGGCATTCTTCTAATTTCCACCCCTACAGGTAAGACTTCCTGGGGCAGCTGATCACTGTCAGCATCTCAATAGCACACCCTCCCCCTGCTCACTCTGACGGGGAAGCTTCCATTTTTATAGTGCATATAAGAGCAACCATCTGACATTCCATTTCCATTGGCAAAACTATGACAGAGAAATGCAGTCATTGAGACAATTGTCTTAATACACTAATTAAGACAACAGGGGTCAGGGGTCGAGCAAGACGACCCCAGGCAAACCCTACAAGCACGCTCACCCTATAGGCATCCGCGCTCTATTAAAATATATAGGTAAAAGCAAAGGACTATTCACTGATGTTGGTGCCATGCTCACTCCAAGACACGAATGGGTTTATTGACATGTCATTCAGATCTGGTGCCCCAGAGAGAAGCCACAGGGTGTCAAGGTGAGCCATACATGGGACAGGACAATGAAAAGTCCTAAATTGTGTATAGTTCACTACAACAGTCCAAGGAGACTAAGATTTAAAGCCTGACTAGAAGGAGACCCAGAAGCAGTGTTCCTATACTGACATTCCAGTAAGAGCATTACATTCAAAGCCAACTAGAATTGGGCCTGCCTTTGCCTCTCAGGTTAGCTAAATTCAACTTTATGAAACTAAAAAAATCAAAGGCTGGTTTCAAATGTTACATAACATCCCATCTAAGGATCAATTCACCCCCACTCCCCGGAAAATCTAGAGTCAAATAGCACGGCAATGTGCAAAGATCCCCTAGGGAGACAGAGCCCAAATTCCAAGTCCCTCTGGGCTCCACATGGCCTGAAGTCATCCCTACATACAGGGGTGGGGCCCGAGAGATGGCTGCGATCTTTTAAATACTCGCAAAGCCTCATTCCTAGGGTGCAGGTAAGCCTACTAGTTTCAAAGCGAAGCGTAGTTCATTCCTCAATTCAAACAGCTCCCACTGGCCTTTATCAGGAAACAACCTCCCCAAATCTGTCCATCCTTAGTCAGAGTGCTCCCTCTAATGTGTTCTGTGTGCAGCTTGCAGGTGGGCTATTTCCTTGCCCCTCAAATCCTGACTTTTTTTTTTTGGTTGTAAATTCAACATTTTTATTATTTGCATTAAAAATTGAAAATTAAAAAGCAGAAAATTTAGAAAGTCTTTTATCCTTAGTTAATTTTCTACATTATAAGTGCTTCAGGCCCTCCCTAGTGGCGCAGCAGGTTAAAGCACAGCACAAAGAAGCTAAAGCCACTTCTGCATGAGTTTTGATCCCTTCCCCGAGCTGACCCACATGGTGCAGCAGACCTCTCTGACCTGCCGCCCGCTGCTCCTCTCAGCAGTGTGTTTCAGTAGATCTGCCTGTTCTGTTCCCCACTCTGTCTCTGGTGAAGCCTCTCACCGCCCCTGCACCTCTGGCCAGTACCCCAGTTCTGTATGCACAAATAAATACATCTTTTTTTTTTTTTAAAGATTTATTTTATTTGTACATACAGAACTAGGGTACAGGCCAGAGGCTCAGGGGTGGTGAGAGGCTTCACCAGAGACAGAGCGGGGAGCAGAATAGGCAGATCTACGAAGTACACTGTTGAGGGGAGCAGCGGGCAGGTCAGGGGAGGTCTGCCACGCCATGTGGTCACCTCCGGGGCAGGCGGGGATCGAACTCATGCGGAAGCGGCTTTAGCTTCTCAGTGCTGTGCTTTAACCCGCTGCGCCACCAGGGAGGGCCCAATACATCTTTTTATAAAAAGTGTTTCTTGATATATAAAGCAATATAAAATTACCTTTTCCCTTTTTTTTAGTAATAGTTTTTTTTATATATATATCATTTTGTGCCTTTTTCCATCTCAGTCGTAATCCCTGTGGACTCCAACCCTGACTTTCAAGATTTACAACATTCAACTTTCTCAAACATGACCCGGTGTGGGTGGGGTCCTGCCCTTTATTACTGACCATCTGCTTGTCTTCTGGCAACTCCAGGATGTTCTGTAAAACTCTGCAGAGATAGACACCACGTACGTGGGGACGTAACTGGCAGGGACCAAAGAGGGTTAGAGGGTTTGAAAGTGCTTTTTTAAAGAACTTGTACTCATCTGTTTTGCAGTGCCTCGTAACACGCACCCCACTCTCCACCCACATGTAGCTTCCTGACTGAACGTGGGCCTCACAGCGTCAGAGCTGGTTCTCACCCCAGGAGCCTCATCTAGGTGCCATCTGCTGAGCTGGGCGATGGTGGTGATACTGACCAAGATGTAATGGGGACTTACAACAAATCCATGTCACAGAGCAGCGCCTGTCAAATTTCAGGGTGCAGCAATGTCACGGTTAAAAATACACACACCTACGCTGGATTCTGAGTCAGCTAAATCTGGGACAGGCCTAGCCATCTGCATTTTTAATAAGCACACCTCCTCCCTCCCAACCTCCTATATTCTGCCCTCAGCTTGGAGAAGCACAGAAAACAGTGATGAAGCATTTATCTGCGGAGGAGAAAGTCAGGTGCACACCACCGACATACAGCCACGAGCTACACCCCACCTTCACCAGCTCCGGGCCAGTGAAGGGGAGGGTGAATACACGCTCACCCAACAAGAGCTTTCCATTTTAGTAGCCAACCCCAAAGACTTTCTGCTCAGAAAGCCCATTCTTCTAGCCCTTCTTTAAAAAAGGCACCATCTGTGGACATGGTGAGTTTTGAAAGTATGCAATTACTTTATTTCCTTGGCCTGACAGCAACAACTTTATTATACAAGAGCCTGCAGCTGACAGAACAGACCCACCGATTTTCCCCACAAGAAGGACCCTCCTCATGAGCAGAGATGAATTGAAATGTCACATCGAGTGTAATTCCTGCTCCCGCCCCACCCACGTCTACCCACCCTTAAGAGTGAAAATAAATCCAAATCCACAGAATCCCCGTGAATGACTAAAAGTCACCCAGTGAAAATTTTCTACTAGCAGCGGCAGTACATGGAAACCCAAGGAGGGAGGCAGCTGGCCACCAGTGAGCATCTCCATGCGTGAGACAGAAGGGCAGAAGAGGGAATTCTGAGGCAGGAAAAAGCAAGGATGCCCTGCGTCACCTCACACCTGCCCCTTCCGTAAGACGTCCCGTGCCTACCCAAGGAGCCAGTTAGGGAAAGGTCGGAGGAATGGGGTTAGCGTGTAATTGGAAATGGCCAAGGCTCATTAAAGCCAGAGGTCAGGGTGGGATGAGGGACACGAGAGAAGCAGCAGGTTAGACAGAGATGCTCAGTACTGAGTGAATTCCAGTTGGACGCTATCTACACGCCTTCCTCGTGACAACCCTCACTCCTGGCCATGGTGTTCCAGTTCATTGAGCCCCTTCTCAGGTGGTGTCTGATGTCGGTGGCTTCCCCTGGCACAGTGCAGGGGTGGGTGTGAGGTTACAACAGGGGTGGGGAGGAGGTATGGAGAAGGCGTCAAAATGCTTTAAATCCAGTGAGTCTCTTTTGGTCCCCGAGAATGGCCCAGTAGCACTCTCCCTAAAACATTCCCGTCCCCTTTTCTTATCTGACTTGTGCAAATGTCAAAAATAGAATCTCTGCCCGAAGAGATGGGAGAGCAGGAAGTGACTGGTGGTCTACAATCATCTCTGGCCCCAACTCGCCCACCTCCTGGCTCATCTAGAAAATGACACAGAAGTTAATTTGCAGCAATGCTGTGAAGTTACATCATCCCCTTCTTCCAGCAAAGCCAATCCAACTGTTCTGTCCTAACATGCTTTCCCCCTGGCCCGAGGAAGCAGCAAAAAATATCAATTAGCATGTGGAAATATGGTGACGGTGTGTGTGGTAAAGTGTTTCCAGATGTCGTCCCCTGCTTCTCCTCCATGGTGGGAGCCCCCCCTCACTTCCCCCAAGTTCCACACACAGCCCTCCCTCTACCCCCGAGTCCAGGTGCTCCCTCTGCTGAGTTTCTGCCACTCACTTCCCATAGACACTCTCATCACTGTAGGCCACGTACAGAAAATAGTCTTCCTCATGGTTGTCCTGGGGGAAGAGTTAAGAGGACAGTTAGATGAGATAATCACGTTCCTTACCTCCAGGGTTCTCTGCCTCACACAGACCTTGTGAAGTAGGTGTACAGATTCAGAAAAAAACCTGCATGGAGAACGTAGGGCCAGTTGATATCAGGGAACAAGGGTGTACTGCTTCACACTGAAAAAATGCATTCCAGGAAGGGAATAGGTCCAACAAAACAGACCCAGCGTACACATCAACAGGGAACAAGTGTCAGGAATAAAAGCCTAAAAGCCACATGGGAGGTTGTGGGATGCTTATGCAATTCATCAAAGGGGCACAAAATGAAGGCCGCATCATGTAAATCTTTTAAAAAACAATGCACTCACTATCCTAGGTGATCCAGCATGACAAAGTCCCCTATATCAAGCTTTTTTTTTTAATTAAAAAATCTGAGAGTTTGCAGGGAAATAAAATTGTATAAATTTCTCTCTCTCTTCCACTGAGTCGATCCATTACATCAAATGAGACCATTTAAAGACCTTGCCTCAATCTTGAATTTCATTGTACTTTTGCATTTATGTTTGCAACCAGGAGCCACTTCCTTGTTTCAAGGGAGACAAGCCAACGTAAAAACATGTCAGAGCAAGGCAAGACTGAGGTGAGAATGCACTGATTGAATCTAGCAGGGTGCTCCAGGAGCAAAGGGCCAGCGGTATCTCGTCCCTCAGAACCTGACCTTCCATGTGGAAGAGATCCCGCTAAGTTACACCTCCTGCCCCACTTCCCAGGTGTGCTATCAGCACCGGAACAAAGGCTGGAACAAGCCAGACTGCAGGGTATTGTTGTCACGGGAACATTACCTCATACAGCTGGCCCATCGTAGCGCTGGTGGGAGGGATAGTGTTGTTGACAAAGAAGAATAAAGCGTCCTCAGGCCTCAGGTGGATCCTCTTCCGGATTAAGAAGTAGAACTGGCCAACTGGAAGAAGGAAATGTTTCAGAAGAAGCAAGCAAGCATAGCAGAAACCAAGGTATTAGTAAAGGGTAAGTCACTCCCCAAAATTCTAGTGCACCTGTTGCCTTCAAAGTCCTAGCTTTAGATACCATCTGCGCTGAGCCAAACACAGCTTTAGAGAAAAAGTGAAGCTCAAGGAAGCTGGCATATTCCCTGACACGCCACTGAGGCACTGAGACTTCGTATTAGAAAATCCACTCAAGGCCTGAGGACAACTTGAAGGGAACACTAGGTACAAATTACAATTAAACCAGAACATCCCCGTTACTGTCGAAACTGACGTGAAACAAGTGTCCATCTCTTCTCCCACAGACAAACTAGTGCTGGGAAGAGGAGCACTGGACTCTCATCTTATACCCAACACTGCAACCATAACTGGGGTTCAATGCTTTACCTTTTTTCTGAGCATTCTGATAATATTCTAGAAGGGTCACAAGCCAAATCTAATCCCTCCGGAGCAAACACATCTACAAAATCTTTCCTGTGTTTCCTGGATTCTGTGGTTATTCCACTGAGGATTAGGGCGAGGAATGAATAGCTGTGCTTTGTAATTCTAAACAATAGGTACAAGACAGAAAAACTGTCTTCGGATGAGGTATTTCACTGAGAATCTCTAAAATGTGATCCAAGAAACGTTTCTGGTTTCCCAGTAACAAAGCTGAATTGTGAGTGATAAACACACGTCCAGTGTTTTCATTTACCGTCTTGCACTTTGCTATGACGAATGGATTAAGACAGTGTGACAGGAAAGGCTGGTGATGAGGGGGTCACATTGTTAAATCACTCTCTGGCGAAGCCCACTTGTTCTCTTCAATCCTTCCTCTCCATGTCATAATCTAGTCAGATCGGGAAGGAATGGAGGTGGGTGATCTGAGATGGTTAGGGAGGGAAGCCTATTACCAGTGAGGTCAGAGGGCACCAGGTACTTCCTCTTGTCCAGGTCAGGCACCCTGGCTTTGGGGGCCTTTTCCACGATCACCTGGGAGGAGAGAGAGGTAGTGAAAATTATGGAATTCAACCTAGTTTTTTCCTCCCCAAATCCTAGAGTCGCCCCTACTTCAAATGTGTTTGCCTAGACCCAATGAAACTTTTCCATGTCTTATACCTCCTTTACCCCATACAAAAGGTGTGGGGAAATGGGCTTCCTTAGGAAGGTAGCAGCTTTCTTACTGCAACAAAGAGATTCTGGAGCAAGCACTAGATGAAAAGTGAAGCGTACCTTGATTTTGAGTAATGACAGGTTAACCTTGCTGAATATATTTAATTAGAACATCAAGAAGACTGTCTGGGTTTTTTCAGAAAGTTTTGTTCTTTCCTTACACATCATTTATTAAAGGAAGGATGAAGTGGTATACATTTTGTACTTTGTCAAAATTTTTTAGTATCACTGCAAAAAATATATTCAAGGCACTATGGAGTGAAATAAAGTACTAAAAAGGATCCTTAAATATGACATTGGCATTCAGTAAGGGAGGGAGAAAGAGAGGGCGAGGGATCAGAACGAGGGCGGGAAGAACACAAGAGACTTTGGTGATGGTTCACCAGGTGACTTGCAGGTGGGAATTCTACGGGGACTACATCTGAAAGGAACAAAGATATTAAAAAAAATACATTTATGAAAAATAAAACAGAACCTCCCCAGTGATGCAAGGGGCTAATTCTCAACACTTTTAAGCTATGAGTACAGACACTGCAACATGTCTTCAATCCACCCGCCAGGGAGCTGACCCATATGGCATGGCAGGTCCCTCCTGCCCCACACCCTGTTTCCCTCAGCAGTGTATTTCAGTAGATCTGCCTGTTCTGCTCCCCACACCATCTCTGGTGAATCCTCTCACCCCTTGCACCTTTGGCCTGTACTCCAGTTCTTGTGTACATAAATACATCTTTAAAAAAAAAAAAAGGTGGTGAAGATGGTCTGTAAAATTTAAATAATTCTCTTGGCCCTCCCTGGTGGCGCAGCGGGTTGAAGTGCAGCGCTGAGAAACTGGAGCCACTTCTGCATGAGTTCAATCCCCGCCTGCCCCGGAGGTGACCACATGGCGCAGCAGACCTCTCCTGACCCGCCCAATGCTCCCCTCAGCAGTGTACTTCATCAACCTGCCTGTTCTGCTCCCCACTCTGTCTATGGTGAAACCTCTCGCCGCCCCTGAGCCTCTGAACTGTACCCCAGTTCTGTGTGCACAAATAAATCTTTGGGGGGGGGAAATTTAAATAATTCTCTCTAAACAAAAGTCTTTGGAAAAATTTAAAAACCTCCTTTGTATATAGGGGGGGGGAAGCATTCCACGCCAGGAAGACCAGAGAGACACAATCACACTTGAAAATCAAAAATCTATGTAAATCAGGATAGAAAAATGTAAAAATGTAAATCAGAAAATAAAAGAAAAAAGCAGGTGCTTCAGGAGGGTAGCAGATTAATAAAATTAAAGAAAACAATTACTATTTCACAGGAACTCAGGCCTGCCAGTTCTGATCAATAAGAAGAGATGGAAGTTTTAAAAAAAAAAAAAAAAAAAAAAAGGAGGCCCAAGCACAGCACTATGAAGCTATCAGCAGCCACTGCAGCACAAGTTCGATCCCCAGCCAGGGAGCTAATCCACATGGGGCATTGGAACTCTCCTGACCCACCCGCTGCTCCCTCAGCAGTCTATTTCAGTACATCTGCCTGTTCTGCTCCCCACTTTGCCTCTGGCCTGTACCCCAGTTCTTGTATGCATAAATAAATCTTTAAGTGAAAAAAAAAAAAGAAGAAGGAGCTGGGAAAAAAGAACAAAAGCTAAAGCTGACTACATACGAAACAAAATTTTTACTTTCTATGATAAGGTGAACAAAAGCTAAATCTGATGGGCAGGGAACATCTGGGAGAAACAGGAGGGGTAAAAAATCACTAAGGCCTTGGTTTACTAGAAAAAAACATGGGTTTCAAGGAAGCTCAACTCTACTCACTTAAGTGACCTTGGGCTAGATGCTCTGCCTATTTGGTTCTCTAATCTGTGACATGTGGCTAACTCTGTAAAAGCTATTCACCCATTTTAAACAGGAGACAATCTGTTCCTACCTTTTCCTGCTATGTTGCAAGTTTTTCAATGCACTGTGGCGATGAAAGAATTGCAAGAGCATAGAAAACCCTCCTCTCCCCATGCGTCGGCACACCTGCACCTGCTCTTTTGGCTGTCCCCACTGAACACTCAGGTTAAACTCCAGTTATGTGACCCACGGAGGCATGTGACTGTTGCAACAAAGCCAGGCACGTGACTGCTGGCAGGGACTTCGTTTACTCTCCCTCCCCTTCTGCAAACGGGCACTGTTTGGAGAGACTGAGGGCTGTTCCCAGAGCTAGCACATTCCAGATCTAAGGCCATAGCTCTTCTTTCTGCATCCCAACCAGAAAAAAACTCACAGGCTGAGCACTTCAGGAAGCATGGGACAACATGCTGCTCTCTAGTTAAATCTTAACTAGAAGAAACATGAAACCCAAGGGACAGTCACTGGAACTTACACACTATCACAGAAGGTAAAACATATAACACCAAGTGATTAGCTAAAATATTCTGGGTAAATGCATATAAGGGATTAAAATGGAAGGGCTTGGTTTGGAGGAAATACATAGAGATTTTAACTAGACTTCGGAACAGGTAGATTTCAGAATGTGATTCTACAGCACTTCACACTTGGCAATAAATGGTTGTCATTTTGCTTTCTGGGTTATTTTCCTGGCATCACTTACTCCATTATCCTCCTGGGTAACAATTTATTTCTTTATCTCCAATACCTAGCAGAGTGAGACCCAGGCAATACACAATTAATTAGTTTTGGGAACAGAACTTGAGAAGTCGATGGCCTGGAGAGCCAAGAAGCAGGCTGTCATCCCCCACACAACAACACACCAGCAAGGTGAATCACTTAGGAAGTGACTTCCATTGTCTGTGCTTTGGATACGTCACTAGCAGAATGAGATTACCAAGGTGTGAGGGTTAAGTGAATGAGTATAGACAGAGAAGTTAGAATATCACCAGGCATACCTTTATCAATAAAACATGTGGCTTTATCACACAAGAGTGAGAATGTTATCACCGGGGTCATCCAAGGTCCAAGACCAGTAACCTGTGAAGTTTCCTTTACCAGGCCTAAGGCCCACTCTCCTTGTTAACCAGAAACCTCTTGCCTGTAATTCCAGGGGAATGAAACAGACCTAATTCCGCCTCTTCCTTATAGGAAAAGGATTGCAAGGAGTTTTTAATACAGGCTTAAGGCCTCCAGGGTGGTTCTTGGTATCTGTAAAATCACAAAGTTAAGTAAGGGTGGGACAGGCATCCCAAAGTGTAGCTGTAGGTCAAAAAAAGCCATCAGATAATTGCAACTCCTCACCTGTAAATCACATGACATATTTATCCGTCTGTCCCTATCTGTGGATAAAGAGCAACCCTACTATCTTCGGCTCTTGCATCTCCCCAATCCAACTGTGCCCGTTTTCCCTCTATGTAGCACACCAAGTCTTCTGCTTTCCAATCTGTCTGCGCAGCCAATATTAGAGAAAAAAACCAAGCAAGTGGCGGGGGAGGGGGAAACTAGGAAAACGCCCGGATGCAGAATGATCTCTTAATCTTGGCTCCTTTTCACTGCCTACACTGGTTTTAACTGTAAAAACCAGGGTCCTAAGCGGAGGGAAAAGCCTCTATCCTCCCTTATTGTGTCCAGGTACAATCTGGTCACATTCCCGGCAGAAGGCTGGCCGCCCCCACACGAGCCCAGGGCACCAAGGAAGATGAAGCAGCCGAGCTTTAACGCAGAGAACTTGACCTTGTTTTCTAGACCAGGCACGTCTCGTGGCGTCCCCCACCCCTTCCTAATCTTCACAGAATAAAAGAATCCGCTGGCTTCCAAACATTCCCCTCCCAAATCCAGTTTCAAGAGGTCAAAGGCGACTACATTCAGGGAGAAGCAGCTAAGGTAGATTTCGCTGGGTGCAATCCCCATCATCCCAATCCCCAATTATTCCCAGAACAATTTCCTTGCAATCTTAAAATCAGCAAACCTAAGTTCCCAACCGAATCATTCTCCCAGAGAAGGGCCAAGTCTGGAGACACCCCAGCCTACACATCTCGGGATACTGCTGAGTCACTGAAGGGTACATAGTCTCCGCTCTAAAGATGCGGTCGGCTGGAAAGATGGGTACCCGGCCCGGGGATATGAGCTTAAAAAGATCCGCAGTGGAAAATGACCGTTCACTGGCTCTTGGTGAAGTGAAGGGCGTTTGGAATCGTCATTCTGGGGTCCTCCCTCTCCGGAACACCCCCAGCGCCGTAGGGCGGCCATGTCGCCTCCCCAGCCCCCCGCTAACCCCGTCCCCTCCCCACCCCCACCTCCCGGGGCACTCACCGGCACCCTATCCGGATACTTCTTTCGGATCTTCTCTCCTTCCTTTTTCCGATACTCAAAGGGATGGTCCTCCTTGTACTGGAACTTCATGATGGACCGCAGAGTTTCCGAGATCCCCGCGCGGGGCCGGCCTTGCTCGCTGCTGCCTGAGCGTCTCCCGTCTCGCTTCCCTCCGGCCGATCTCCACGGGTCTCGGGGTCGCCCCCTGAACGGCAGGGCCGCTCGCGACGCCGCGGGAACGAGCTTTGACAGGGGATCTCCGGACGCCGGGTGCAGAAGTAGGGGAAGGCCAGGTGAAGCGATCCCAGCGGCTTTTCCTGAAAGCTGGGAACACAAAAACAACTCCGCGGCGCGTAGGTGCTTTGACGTCTCGAGGCCCCACCCTTGGGCCCGCCCCCCAAGTTCTGGGCCCCGCGGGACAGGGGTGTAGCGACTCCTAATCCATTTCAGTGCATTTCATTTCTGGCTAAATTTTCCTCAGTAGAGTTCATTGCAGATATAAAATATTTTTGCTTCTTATCTTATCTGGATTTTGACATGACAGATGGATTAAGACGGCCAATGTAAAGCCCTAAAGTTATCTGCTCCCCTCTCCCTCGCTGTTTCTTGGTTGAGGCCCAAAACACACAGGCTGGCAATGCATCTTTTTCCAGCTTGTTGGGATCTGTAGTCTTGCGGGGCGGGGAACGGGATGGAGTCCTCAGATTGGTTTGGCCCGAGCAGAAGTGCCCCAGGACTGCATTTTTGTCCCTTGCTTGCTCTTCGGACCGCTCGGAACGCGAGTCCTGGGCTGGCTTCCTGCAGCCATAACTCCTCTGTCACCTCGTCGGCCTCCGCGTCGTTTTGTTTGGGTGCATGTCGCAATTTGCTCCTAGAGCAACAACATAAACTGAGCGTGACTCAGGGATTTGAAGAAATGTACACGATGCAGTGTAATCAAAGTCCGGAGAAGTGATGTCAATCAAAGCATTTATGGGCTTTCCCCATTTTTCAAATATAGAAATGATTCACTTTCTCCTGTTAACTCAAAAGTTGAGTCTCTTTTAGTAAAGAACATATAAAGCAATTTAAGTGATTAAGTTAGTAGTTCGCAAACTTTTTTCCCCAGCGAAAGTTCGCCTGACATATATAGCAAGATAGGTGAAGTGTCCATAGAGAATATAAAGTAAAAGTCTGGTGGAAGATTCTGGATGGTGGGCCAAGGGCGCCTGTCACCTCCCTTTGGTGCATCCCTTTCCCCAGTAAGAATCAAACCTTGCCAACCAACACTAAAGGCGTGATTCCAGGGACAGTGTGGGGAAGCAGCGGAAACTGTAAAAGAGAAGCAAAGAGAGGAAGGGTTGCTTTGCCCTGAACAAGGCCAGGAAGTTCTGGAAAATATATTAAGTACCCACAGCTCCTACACTGACTTCTTTTATCGAGACTCAATGTCTCAGAATTTAAAAACAAACCCCTACATTTCATAATTAAAACAAGGAAAATGAACTGCTTAGCCCAACTTCTTGATTTGACTATTTTTCTCCACTGTAGTTTTTAGTAACTTTTATGGAGGAAACATCAAGACTTACTTTATTCTTATATTCAAGATCAAAATGGTGTCAGTGGTTCCCTTCCCTCATCTCAGCTTTGCCCAAATAGAGCTGTATCTTCTAAAAAGTACTTTACAAACTGTTGAGAAAAATAAAAGTGAAGGAGTGTTTTTTATGTCGAATATACTGGAAACTACTATAGCTACTTAAAATGTTGATTTAAACTTTTATATGAAAAAGATCTAAGCAAAATGGCAATTTGTATATGAAAAATAATTTGATAAAATTTCAGCTCATCTTTCTGACTCAAGGCTTTCTTAAATGCTACCATTGTATCTTTGAATACCCAGTCACTCAGCTTCCAAAATTTGGTATCAACCTTTATTCTCAGCTAACAATGAAAACAGTATACAGAAACTAATTTTATAAATTAATACAATCAGATTAAACTATGTCAAAAATCTTTTTTTAACTAAGGACAAAATGCTATCTTAACAAACTCACCTTTCAAAAACACTCTTTCATCACTCATGGGGATAGAACATAATACAGCCACTTTGGAAAACAGTTCAGTAGTTTCTTAGAAAACTAAACACATTCTTATATCAGATCCAGCAATCATTCTTTGTAAGTACCCAGAGGAATTGAAAGCTTAGGTTCACATGAAATCCTGCATGCACTGTTAACAGCAGCTGCCAAACTTAGGCGCAATCACAAGGTACTTCAGTGCAGTGGGTGAAAGGATAATAAAGCATGGAAAGTCCAGGCAGTGGAATATTATTCAGCGCTGAAAACAGAGGAATGAGTTAGCAAGCCATGAATATTCTTCAGGGCTAAAAGAAATGAGCTATCAAATCATAAAAAGACCTTAAATATGTATTATTAAGTGAAAGAAACCATTCTGAAATGACTGAAGACTGTATCCTGCCGTCTATATAGCTTTCGGGAAAGGCAAACTACTGAGAGTTTAGAGGTTTTAGGATTGGGTTTAGGTGGGGAGGGGAAGGGCGTAGGCAGACAGCGCAGAGAGGATTTCAGGGCAGTGAAAATACTCTGCATGATAATAGCATGGACTGGTGCAGTTCTGCTTTAGTCCAAACCAGTAGGATGAACAGCACCAAAGCAAAGCATGAGCCCTAAAGTAAACTGTGGATTTGGGGTTGATTATGATGTCTGATGTAGGTTGCCTGTTGTAACAATGGGAGTCGGGGCTGTGTGTGGTAGGGGGGTGGTATAGGGAAATCTCTATATTATCCTCCTAGTTTTTTTCAGTGAACCTAAAAAAATGTTCTTAAAAAATAAGGATTCTGGGCCTCCCTGGTGGTGCAGGGGTTAAAGACACACAGTGCTATCAAGCTATCACCAACCATTGCAACATGTGTTCATTCCCAGGCCAGGGAGCTGACCCATATGACGCAGCAGACCTCTCCTGTCTCTCCCTCTGCTTCCCCTCAGCAGTGTATTTCAGTAGATCTGCCTGTTCTGCTCCCCACCCTGTCTCTAGTGAATCCTCTCACCAACACCCCCAGCCCCCATTTCTGGCTTGTACCTCAATTCTTATATGCATGAATAAAAATATCTTAAAAAAAAAATAGGTGTTCGAAAAAAACCCACATGTCTTCTAATATTCATTTCAAATTAGTCTTGTCATCTAATATGTTCTCCAGGGTTAGAACTTTTTTCCAAGCTTTTTTTAATGGACATTATCAATTTTAAAAAATTAGTATGGTACATACCTATATAGCCACCTCCTGAATTTTTTGCATTTAATAGTAAACTGGAAGCATTGAAACTTCAGCTAAAACACTCACAATATATTCCTCTTCAGAACAAGAGTATGCGTCCACATAATCATCAACTATTGCAACTAACATTACTAACATTTTCCAACATCACTTAACGCTTCAATTGCTCTTTAAACTGCTTTTAAGATATCCCCTCAATCAAGTATTTGAACATGAAAACTCGGACAGAATATAAATGCATCTGAATCATTTTCTACTTGGTTTATTTTTTTTTTTAAGATTTATTTATTTGTACATACAGAACTGGGGTACAGGCCAGAGGCTCAGGGGCGGCGAGAGGTTTCACCATAGACAGAGTGGGGAGCAGAACAGGCAGGTTGAAGCTAAGGGGAGCAGCGGGCGGGTCAGGAGAGGTCTGCCGCGCCATGTGGTCACCTCCCGGGCAGGCGGGAATTGAACTCATGCGGAAGTGGCTTTAGCTTCTCAGTGCAGTGCTTTAACCCGCTGCGCCACTAGGGAGGGCCTTGGCTTATTTTTTAATATTATATCCAAATTGTTAGGCAACACCAGAATTTGAGTTTATTGATCTCCAGTGAGAAATATAACAACAAAAAGTTCAGTTCTTCACTGTAATGGCTAAGCCTGGCATTTGGACAAGGGTGATATTTAATTTGGACTATACTGCAATTCACAAAACGAATGCCAAGTCCTGGGGATGGACTGGGTGTCTCTAAGAACAGGAAACCATCTTTCTTGTCTTGCTCCCTCAACAGGGTGTTTAGCTGCATCTCCCTCCTCTAATGTGAATATACTCTCTGCTAATCCCAGTTCCCTGCAGGTTCTCTCTTGCTGATTACCTACGGCTCTGCACAAGCCACCTCAGTGGGGGCTTAAAACAGTGTCACCCATTTTGCTTACTACCAATCTGAGGTTTGGGGGTTCAACTTATCACCAAGAAATAATCTGGCCATAATATAATTACGAAAACACATAAAGTGTTTATCCAGAAGAGGAATCATAACCAAGAGTTGGTCCCAAGTGAGCTCTGTTCTGGTGTGATTACTAAATTTGAAAAGTAAGCCCTTACTCCTTGCCCAGCAGGCAAGTTTCGGAGGCTTGAATGGGTAAAGGGAGTGGCTGGGGCTGCCCCAGGGGCCTGGCCATTAAGCTGATGATCTGAAGAGCAAATGATTCTCTATGCTAATTCAGAACATCAGGACATGCCCACGACTGGTCACCCTAACCAGTCAGTGATGCCTGGCGCATATAAGGAGTCTGGCTGGGTCTTTCTCTCTATGTGCAATGTATTTAGTAAATACTCATCAGTGTGTTTAATAAATCACCATTTTTGCTTTCTGCTCTGTCTCTGGTGAATTCTATCATCCCCATGCTTGTGGACTACACCCTTGGTCTTTGTTCACCATATTCTACCTGGGGAGGGCAGGACAGACTTGTAAAGGATCAAGCTGGGGAGTGGTCTAAGCTTAGGTCACCTGTCCAAAATGCTTGGATGGGTTCATGGGTGTCTTCAGACCAAAAGCAGTAGTGTGGGATGTGTTGCAACAGTCAGCAGATAAGCAGACTTTATAAGCAGAGTACAGCGCATTGCTGTTTTTTGGAGTCCTTGCTAGAGAGCAATCAGTGGGGAATCTTTCTTTGGGAAGTCAGGCTACTTTTCACCTAGAAGTCTCACCCTGGCAGCTCGGAGGCCAGATGGAGTCTATTAACTCAAAATAGTTTCCACAAATGAGACAATCATTTGGGCTTAGACAGTTGCTGGGGATTGGATCTTCTTGGAAGGCTGCTCGCACATGTGCAGAGAGGAATGGGAAAATTTTAAGCTCTGACCCTATGTTTTTCTCTGTGGTGTCACCAGGTCTCCGCATGGTCAAGGTTAGGTGGGTTGCTTCCCAGCCGGCTTCAGAATCTGACCAAATTTCCCTAGCGCAGTAAGAACACACAGCCTTCCCTAACCTTGCCTGTCACTTCTGCTGCGACAGTCTTTCCTCCTTGTGATTTTCAGGGTAGTTGGAAAATCCTGCCCAGATCCCAAGGGAAGAGACCATACACGCCCCTTCAGAGGGCAGGAGTGTTCACAAATTCATGAACATATTTTAAAACCACCACTACTACTCAAACCCATTTTTAATTAGTCTTTGCTCTTTAATCTTTCCTTTATCATTGCTAGAGGAGAGGGGTAACTGATGTAGAATAAACTTAATAAAATTATCTTTTATTGTGTCATTTCTCAGTGGAATTCAGTGTTCAGAGATTTCCCACAACTTTCAGGAAAAGTTCAAAGTCCTTAGAGAAATAGCATACAGAACTAATCATCTGTTTCTATCTCTAGCTGCATTGATAGTCATTTCCTATTTTGCACTGGCGAATTCCTGTAAACCCACATTACCTTCCCCAGGAAACCTTCTTAACCTCATTTACATGGATCCCGTATTCTCCCCACGTGCTTTCAAAAACCTTGTGTGGTCATCCTTGTCATAGTGTAACACGGGGTGCCCAGGAACAGGGGCTTTCTATGTTCCCTGCCCCCTCCAGGGGAGGGTGGAGCTGAGCAGGAAGGAGGGGAAGCTGGGGAAGACACCGGAAGAGGAAGGAAGCAGGATGGAGAGGGGGGGCGGGACCTGGAGGAGGCATGTGGAGAATAGACATGTGAAGAAGCAGCTTTTGTTTCTCGGTCCTGGACTGGTTGGAACAGAAGTGGGTGAGAGACTTGTGGGAAGGTTGACAAGGGCAGCTTTATCTTGATTTGGCTTTTTCCCACTCACATTTGCCTGGCTATTTCTGGCCCTTTTCTATGGGTCCCAGCTGAAAGGTGCTTTAGACTTGTGGCGGGCACTCAGGCCTTGTTCTGAGCCAATCTCCCTTGGGTGGACTTTTACCCACGAGGGGATGGGTAACTTTGGTGTTTGATTTAGAAGCTTTATTCTTTGTCATTTCTGTATTGCACACTCATTGTATAAAAGTTCCTTTCCATGAAAGGTCTTACATGTTTTGTCATGATGGGTCAGATGGCAGAAACCATTTAGAGTGGGCAGGCTTAGGGGTTCTGGGGTCTCCTCTGCCTGCCCTGTAACAGTAACCCTTAAAGTGATGTATTGTTCATGAGACAATACAATATCCATTATTCTCTCTCTGTGTTTTGGTTTTTATTTGGTTGGGGAAAGGAGAGTTTGTTTGCAAGAAACTCCTCCTCCCATCCTGAGACCACATATTTTAGTGGGACTCTGTCGCTGCCTTCACCATTTAGAAGGCCCAGGTGGCTTTACACATGACAGAATCTTTAGAAGTTCTCACATATTAACTCAAATAAGAAACCCCCTCCTTTGGTGATGGAACTTGAGCCACATAAAATGAGATTACTACTGACACATTTTTAATCTCATGCAGTCCAAATGTACCATTTAGAGACAAGGGACATAGGGAAGGTGACCCTTGAAGATACAGAAAGATATTTGTGGGTGGTCTTTCCCAGTAGATTCTGTGCTATTTGTTGCCATTATTACTTATTTTCTGTCCTCTGTGCTTTGACTAGCCTATGACACAAAATAAAGATGCAAAAAAATGTGCAGTATGCATAATCAAAAGAGCAAAGGAGATTTCTGATTTAAGATGGTAGATGGAAAAAAGATATTTACTATTTCCTGAGTCTCATAACATAGGAGGATCCACGTTGAAGAAGTTGAGGATCAAGTGAGTTCAGTCAGACAAATTAGTATCTCTTCAATTCAGCCCCCAAAGCAAATAAAAGCGAACATATAACTTGGAGAAGAGTCAAACAATGCACAGAAGGCATTGGGAAGGTTGTAGTTACCTACTACTTCTTTGATACCTACTGAACGTCTACCCCTTTGAATTGGACTTGTGTGTGTCTCCTGTGGCTTTAACTGCATCTGGATTTATAAGAGGGAGGAGTAGCACACTGCATTTCACCCCCATAGTGATTAGTTTCAAAATCATGGGGGGAGAGCAGGTTCGAAGTCTGGAACAAGAAAGATGCTACAATGTCAAGTTCAATATACAGACTGGATCTCAAGAAAGGTCTGGAAGTTGGGAACACTGCGGTCACTTCTCCAAAGAGGACAAACACAAATGAAGGGTAACAAACAATTAAAGAGTGAGCACAGGAAGGGAATATACAGAGAAGGGGCATTGCATTCAGATTGCTTTGTTTCATCATTTACCAACCACTAAGATTTTGTAAAAGAACTGAAGTATTTTCTTTTTAAAAAATTTTATATATATTTTACATCATTCTTCATTTTCACACATGGTGTGCTTTATCCACTCGTTTGGGCCCCAAGGAGATCCCACCACCAGTTCACCCCTGCACCATCCCCATAGTTCTTTGTGCTCTTCCCCGGCAGTTTAACCATTTTCTTCCCCCAGACCCGGAGAATGTCTTTGTATTGTGGTTGACTGTAGATTTTGATTTTTACTTGTCATAATTACTGTTTCCCCCTGATCCCTTACGTTGGTTCCCTATAATCCTCCTATAAGTGAGACCATCTGGTATTTTTCTGAGAGAAGTGTCATACTTCAAGCACTATTCATCATTTTCTGTTTTCTATCTCTCACTGCTCTTATGCATCCTCTTGTGACCATGCCTTCATCTTTCAAGAGCCCTGACCTCTTCCCCCCTTTCAAAAACTTGTAATATTTTTCAGAATGTGGGATAAAGATCAAACTGTTTAACCCCTAAGTTCTTGTCCACAAATAGATGCTTGCCCAGCTTCCCAGATTCATTTCTATGGTATCACACTTGGAATCTTCAGGTTTTTCATGCCCCACATTCTTATTTTTTTCCCCTACCTTTGCAATGAGACCAACATCTTCTTCTACTGTTTATTTAATGTTTAAAATTCATCACCCTTCAGGTTTCAATTCCAACACTATTACTTTCAAGATACCTTTTTCCAAACTAAAATTTTGAGGAATTTTGATGGGAAATGGAACAATTCTGAGTCAAGCACCTTAGAGGTGCCAGCTGAAGGACACAGGCCAACATTATTCAGCGGCAGCACATAAAATATCTTCCACTGAGGAACTCACATTGTATCGTGGACAACCCATAAATCACTGAAATTGTTTTCCCAGTCAGTCAAGCTTCTCAAGGGCAGACTTTCCATCTTGACTTCTTTATTGCCTCCCAAGGACTCTCTGCTTATCCAATGTCAGGAGACCAGAGTGACTCCATCTTGCCTTCTGATGCCCGTAACCAATAATTGCCCTTGATGGGAAGACAGCCAATTCCCTAAAGTTTCTTTTATGTATTAACTTGTACTTGACCACACAGAACTCTATTTCTCTTAAGGATAAAGACACAGGTGACACGTCATTCTCAGCACCTTCCCTTGATCACACACCCCTATCAGCACATAAGGAGGGCCCAGGGGCCCCTGGGTGGACCCTGCCATGAAGTCCTGTCCACTGGTCTCAGCATGAGAACACCAGAATGTAAGTTGTCCTAATAAACTTTGATTATGTTTCATGGATGTGTCTGCTTCATTCTTTGGATTCAGACTACCTGTTCCGATTGGGGATACATCTTCATTTCTGCAGCCTCACACTTTGGAACTTTGCCAGAGTTTATTTTCCCCAGACTTTATTTTCCCACAACCTCTTAAATTTACTATTTACCATTTTTGCTCTATCCCCATGCCCTCCTGTGCAAGTAAACATTTAGCATGTTACCTAATTAGACTTCTCATAGTCTTCTAGGCCACCGTTACAAAGTGAACTCAGTCAGATTCTGTTCTATACTGTTAACCCCCAAGCCACAGACAAACCAGCTACCACAGCCCAATCCATCTCCCTTGGACCCAGCTTTCCTGGAAAAACTGAACTTGGTTTCCTCATGTAACTTATTATTTTGGCTCTTCCTAAGGTTTCTGTCACAAGTTAGCAATTTCATGCCCTCAATCCTTCCTCCTGCCATGTCGATTTTCGTCCCTCTTGTCAGAAGCTGGTATTGCACCAGAAATGGCCCTTCTTGTTTGCAGGAGTTTCCACTTGGGCGGTAGAAAGCAGTGGTGAGTCAGGTCCCTGGCTCAGTGTAGTCACCCCACTGTTTCCAGGGAGGGCAGATACCTCACCGCCTGGCCACAGGAGCTGAGCTGAGAGAGGCTGAGCAGAATCTCCATGGCTTGAAATGACAGGGAACGCCCAGAAACAAGGCTCGCAACACCACACTTCCTGACCACTTTATTCTTTAAATCTGAGCACAGCTTTGTGGGCGACTGAAAAGAGAGTCTTTCTAAAAACCACCACGTTCCAGAACTCTCCCTAAGAAAAGGTGAAGTAGCTCCCTGGCCTTCAAGTCCAGTGTCTGAATTGGTTGATACAAAGCTTAACAACATGGCGTGTTCCTTCAGCTCCAATGTTCCTCTCCGTTTTAAGATATCCAACTCCCACAACATTGTATAATAAAGGAAAGAAGCTAATAGAAAAGGAGCAACTAAAGATGAAACAAGGATGGAGAAAGATGGCAGGGATTAGGAGCTGATTGTTTTGTTTATATCCAAGACACTGTAATAAATGAATGTTCTTCCTCAAGATCCCAGCATCCGCCCTCCCTGGTGGCACGATGGGTTAAAGCGCAGCACTATGAAGCTATCATAGCCACTCCCTCCAGCATGAGTTCCACTCCCGGCCAGGGAAGTGACTCACATGGCGCATCAGACCTCTCCTGTCTCAGTCAGTGCTCCCCTGTCTCAATGGATCTGCCTGTTCTGCTCCCCACTGTGTCACGGTGATTTCTCCCAGCCTAGTGCCTCTGGCCTGTATCTCAGTTCTTGTGTGCGTAAATAAATAAATCTTTAAAAAAAAAAATCCCAGAGTCCCAGACATGCATACCCTAGAGTGTCTGCCATTCCACTAAATTATCTTATAACACTGCAAACTATAAAGGTCCAAAATGGGAATTTTTATGTTTATATAAATTTATATATTATATACATATACATTGTTACATATACTTATATCTAAACTTATATATGTTTAGATTTCCTTGCCATCTTCCTTCTTCTTGCTTTTTCTTTATTGCTCATTTTCTATTACTTCTTCCCTTTATTATAACAGTTTAGTATGAACAGTTTAGTACTGTCCAATGGAGAGAAGTGTGGACTCAAGAAGGAAAATGCTACATTGTTAAATTTATATATCCATATAAATTCTTATTTAATATATGATATCAGCTTATATAATAGTGTATAATTTATATGTCATAAAATATAATAAATAACGAGTATATATAACAAATTATATGTAACAAATAAGTTTTTATACATGCATACCTATATATTACATATAGGCTTTCCTCATTTAATCTCAAAAAGATCTTTGACTTTCTCACTGGCATATCTAAACTGTTGTGCTGTTGCAGTGCAGTAAGCTTTCTCTTAAATGAACTTGGTCTAACTTTCACCACTAAATCCCTTTTCCCATGTTAGAAACCACTGCCCTGACTGTCCCCCTAAACATGGCCCTCCCCCAGATTTTTCCATCCCCAAAAGCAATGTGCCTTCAGTTCCTTGGCTGAGGTCAAGGATGTCATAGTCATTGTCCACTCTTGCTGTAACTTGTTTCCTACCGGCCTTCAGCAAGTGCTAATGATCTTATCTCCCATAAGTCAGATTCTTACCTTTGTCATTATTTCCATCTCTAATGGCACCATGTGTGTCCTATCCACAGCCACTCTCCACTGTGGGTAACCTCCCATGCAGTCTTCCATTTCCACCCAAGTCCACTGATACATCCCTCTGCTGTCAAGCATCCCTGGCTTCAAGTTCAGCAGGTGCTAAAAATCCTCCAGTGGCTCCCAGGTGCCAGTAAAGTCTTGTCTCATTTCCTTGCCCCAAGCCCTTCCTCCTGGAGCTTTACAGTCTGCTAGTCTGCTGCTCATTCCTTACTTGCTACAATGGGCTACCCTATCTGTCTAGTTTCTTGAATTTACCAAACCCATGCTCACCTTCAAAAACACTCTCCCCCACTCTGCCTTTCCCAGGGTTCCTTTGATGTTTTTTTTTTTTTCTTTCTTGAACTCTAAAAAGATTAAGAGTCAGAAACCCTGTTTGCTTTTTAATCCATTGCCTTTTCATTATTCTTGGTATGTAATTTAATAAAATATACCTGTTGAACAAAGAAGTGGTCAACTCAATGTAATGCAAACCACAACTTATTATGGGGAGAAAGAAAGACCTCTATTTCAAGGAAACTGGTAAGAAGAAGGCTCAGTTCAAGGGAACTGTGGCGTTGGGGTCAGACTTCCTTCATTCCTGACAGCTTTTATTTTCTCTCTGAACTGGAAGGACCAGTCCCTGGCTTAGAATTAATAAGTTGGTGAGGGTGTGTAGGGTTTGAGGAAAGCCTTTGAAATTTAAGTAACTACTAAAAGGCATGGGAAAATTACTAAAGAAGATCTAGAAGAAATAGAAAATGATTCAAGAAGTGTCAGAGGTCTCTGGTTCAGCACACAGTACAATTTGACTGACAAGAGGAATCCACAGGGGTAACCCCCAGGTGTCTGGGGAGAGAGGAAGAGGAAGAAGGGTCAAATGGGGTGGGGGGGGGTTGAGGAGAGAAGTTACCTTCAAAATTAGAGCGTTATCAGTAAGAGTTCCCCAAAGATCTTTTTATAGCTAACAACATTTTAAATTCTTCAAGACTGTAGTATCTTTACCCTTTTAATTTTATACCCCCTCAGATTATGTTTATGTTTTTTGTTTGTTTGTTTGTTTTCAAATACTTTCCCCCCTTTCCCACCACCAGGTCCCCAACAGTCTTCCACCATGTTCCCTTGGGCCCACTCCCTCCCCGACTCTCACCCACCATCCAGAGCCTTGATTCCCTGGAGACTATTGTGTCCTCAAGGACAACAAAAACTAAATAGAATGTTTTGTGGATCTTTTGGCAAAATAAGGCCACTTCAGGTACTGTTAACAATTCAAGCATTTCATCAACTTCCAGAGGCAATTTGATAAATGGCTCAGATAAATTTAACTCGCCAGCAGGTTATATTCAGAACATTTTCTATTCTGCATGAGTGAACATTCCAAGAAGGTATTTGATGAAGATCTATAGAAGCTGGTCCTTGATTCCTGGAGCTAATTGTGCCATGAGCAGTTTTCTCAAATAATCCTTCCTCCTTCACATAAATTATTAAGAGGAACTCCATATATTCAGTTGTGTTCCTCAATCAACAAATATTTATTGACGAAATAAAGCTACTCCGGGTGGGACTTAGCAAAATCATAACAGGCTGGCTGGCAAAGCACAGTTTAGAACATAACGCTCGATAGATTCATTGCTGGTGGGTGAAAATGAGTGTCAGCAGTCATCATCCAAATACATGAGTGAGTGCAACACTTCACAAATCTTGTCATATATATTTTCCCTTATTTTACAGATGAGAAAACTGTGTTCTAAAGATTTCAGTGACTACCTAAGGTCATGGGCAAATTGCTTACTCCAAATATACATCATTTCCTCAGCCTTCCAGCAACAACACATTTTAGAGGTAGAATGTTATGCGGACAGCTTGATACTACACAGCAGGATGATGGAGGCAGGGGCAGCCTCTGATCCAGGCTAAGTTCAATGAGAAGAGGGCAGTGCAGATGTGCCCCAAAAATGCATTCTACTATCACCCCACTAGGTGGCAGTAACGGCCATCAATCAGGACTAGGGAGTCTTACTATAAACACTAGAATTTAAATGGCCACAGCAAAAGGGAAAAAGCAAGGCGGTGAGCCATACGTCTGTCTGTGTTTGTGCATGTTATCTACAGAGGACTTGAAAACTTATTAGAACTGTTAATGCATTCCATGCATTTATCATACTGCTGGTGGTAGGACCACAGGGAAAGAAAGAATTTGATATTGGTATTTTAGTCCTGCACTGTGTTCCTAGTTCAACATTTCTGTCCCTCCTCTGAATTGTGCGACCTGAATTCCAGTTAGATGATGTCCAGAAGTATCAGTCACTCCATATAAAGTGACGGTGCACTCAAGAGGAGTATGTGGGACTTCTGTGCTGCACCCGGGTGCAGGAACTCAAGAGTTGAAAGAATTCAAGGTACCTTTGATGCTTCACCGGATCTTGGTGATTAGCGCTGTAGAGCCTCAGACTACAGCACTCCATGTCAGAAAAAGCACAGGTGTGGAGATGGAGTTGTGACCCCTCTTTTGCATGAGTGTTTAGATGCCATCTCAAGTCTTCTGATAGGTAGAGGACAATGTTCCTTTTTTTCTGTGACTCTTTACAGATTCCGGGGATACTGCACGCCATTGACGAAACCAGAGGGCCCGTCAGCTGGAAGGCTGCTCTGTTCTAGGAGACTCCTCTGTAGGGGGCAGCTGCTTTTCTTCTGGCACCGGGGGCAGGTCGGGCGCCTTCTGCCCACACCTTGCCACAGTGAAGCGACTCATGTGCAGGGCTTCCTCATACCCTGGGAGGGTGTCCAACGAGGAGGGCAGCTGGCCCAGGGGGCTGTGGGAATGAGCCACGGCCAGGATTCTTCGAGCCGCAGGGCCAAATACTGACTGCAGGGCTGATGAGGAAAGAGGAATACAGTCCACGTCAACATGGCATCCCCAGAAATCAGAGGCTCGCCACACCCTTGCTTTCCCTTCATTTTACACATATCCAAATTCATTGCCACTCTTGGCCACAAAATGCTATAAAATTTTTGTGAAGCTTGTTTAAAAACTAACTTCACTCTCTGTTAGAATATTCTGTCCTCTCACGTTCTCAAATCATCTAAATTGTGCTCCCGTTTCTCACAACCCTTTCGCTTCCAAACCTTTACAGAAGTCGAACCTTTGACACCAACCCAAATTCCTTGGATATATTTAATTATTTTTGCCATTTGCACTGCCAGGAGAGGCACTGGAGGAGATGACGCTAAGTGAAATAAAGCAGAAAGTCAGGCATTCATGATTTCACTTTATGGAATAAAAAGAAACAAAGGAACAGATAAAACTAAGCAATGAATGAATGAATGAATGGATGGATGGATGGATGGATGGATGAATCCTTGAAAATCTCATAGCAGAATTGAGGCTGTTTGAGGGGGACGAAAAGTGAGGGATTAGGGGGTCTTTGGTGGTGGGTGTGGTGTGGTGATATACATCTGAAGAAATGTGAACGAGCACCCCTAAATCATATACTGCATTGTAAACCAATGTTACCTCAGTAAAAATGCTGCAACTGGGGGGGAAAAAAACTTATTTCTATGTATCTTTCCCTAAAATGGCAATGAGAAAGAATAAGCAGGAAATATTATATTGTCCTTTTCTAAATAAATATCACCATGTTTTGCCATCTGCTATTCTATTTGGAATTTACTCTTAATTTTAGGAAAGAATATAATACAAGAGGACAAAATAAATAAAGGTCAGTGTTTTTCTGATCACATGTTAATGTTTAATGCATCAAGACTTAGATAATAAAGAATCCCAAGTATACATAACTCAATTGTTATAAACTAGTATAAAAATAGAAAACAGAGTATTTTTAACCAAGTCCAACACATTTTTGAAAAATACACTCAGAGCTTGAAATAGTTTTACCAAAATATCTATATACTGAGTGATTTCTCCTGTAAGACATTTTACTTCTTTCTTCACTCTGTCTTTATCCAGACCAACATTTGAAAATACAGTCCCAGTGAGAGTCCACATCATGGAACCATCAAATTTCTGGTAATTAAAACCACTGAGTTCTAGAATGTTTTTCTATGTTTCCAATCACTCATTTTTCTATACGTTTTACAAATCCATGCTTCTACTTACTTTTCAGTAAGTTCAAACCGTGTCAGGCATGCTGTGTCCAGCGGCCTTCGCAGGACCTTTGTTCCAGAACTCCTAGGTCTACACTGCCATCACCCCAAGGAGACACGGGCCTTCCTTGGAGGGCCACCAGAGGTCACTGTATTGATCTGGCTGGATAATGTCAGTTTCATGTTGACCATAAATAGCTGAAGTATATCACTTAACTAACCAACCCTTCCCCCGTTATCTCGGCATACTCACAAGTCATCGTGCTCTGGAGGGTGCTGTCATGATCGAAAGCGATGACTGTCACCTCATAGGGTGGCTGTCCCTCCTCTTCCCCATTTTGCTGGCGACTCAGACAGCAACGCAGGCACACCGAGATCAGACCACACAGGAGCAGCAGTGCGCCAATTACCACCAGCAACCTGCAGGGGGCGCAGCGAGCAGCCTGAGCTAGGGGTCCTGTCTGCTCAACTGCGGCAGCCTCAGTCTTCAATGTCTGTGCAGCCTCAGTCTTCAATGTCTGTATGCATTCTCATTCTTGTTTGAATATTTTAGATTTTATTTTTTTTAAGATTTTAATTCCAAAGTCTTCACTTCACATAGCTACTTTTTTATTTTTTTCAGCAAGACCATCAATCAGCTCATTGGTGCCACTAGTAAGGGATGCTGCGTGCTTGGGAGGGGCTGCTTAATCTTTTCTGAAGTAATTTTTCTGTGGCTACTTCTAGAGCCCATCCTCCAAAAGTGAGCAAGGATCTGCTGATGTTGGCTGAGGGGATGGTTTTGAAATAGGAACTCCTGGCATATTGTCACACCCTTTCGTGATGAAGTAAAGAAACTTTACTAGGGAATATATTGGCTTTCTCAGACTCCTCCGGCCCCCCATCAGTACATTTAAAAGTGAAAAAACTAAAAAAGATAAAGAAAATAATGTCTCTGAGAAAATTCAAGTCTATTTTAAATGTCTTTCTGGGTATTAATGTTGAAACTTACCATATATACCAGAGGTGTACCCAATCTGTGGTCAGACAACTATGAAGAAAGAATAAAGGGTTTTGCAATAAAAATATAGTCAATGCCTATTGTAATTTCAGAATGAGAAATATGAATTACAATATCATAGGATTCCTACTTGTCATATAAGCATCAAAGTTGATGTTAACTTCACTGGACCCAACTGAATCTATTGTGAATTGGATACCTTAAATGAATTAGTGAATTAGATGGCATTTTTAAATGGTTGAATACAGAACAAAGTAGCGATTATGAAAATAGAGTTAATGGGAAAAGTGATCATGGCCACAGTAAACAGTTGTGATAATTACCAAGAAAGCACTTGAAATGACTACGGAAATGGCCATAAAAGTTAAGGTTAGTATATATTTGAGGTCAAGTTTTGTACAAAATTTCAGCTACAAATATGAAAGCAACACAATGACATTTAGAATTTGTTTTGCAAGTTCTTTCAGAAAAAGCCACCATGAAAATGGCCCTAAATTTTCCCATCGAGGATCAGAATTAGCATACATTTCCACTGAGGCCAAACAAGAAGAAAGAAAACATTAGAAACCAAAGTCACCATGATAAAAACTAAGGAAATACTCTTAGTTAACTGGGACAACTACAAATTTTCTCTATAGGTATGATAAAACATGGATTACATAGGATAAAATTGGGGTGAGAGACAGAGGAGAAGGAAAAATGTTTATTTTAGAGGATTAGTAAATTCAGTGCTATTTTCAGATACAACACTATTGAAATTCACTTTCATATCCTCTATCTGGTTGCATATTTGTACGATCGCTTGCTTTTTCACTAAATCATGTCTCTTGTAGGTTTTCTTGCATTTCCTGTTTGTTCAGAGCTCCTTCAAGTTCTATAGTGCTATGATTTTGGTAGTATTAAAAATGACTGCTTCACATGGTATGTGTTGAAAACCTCAGAGAACTGTGCTAACTAGCTAAGACCTATGTACACTAAACAAGTAACTGCAATAATCAGCATTATCCCTGGGCTTAACAGGCCTGCTATTGGGTAATCTTTCCATAGTTACTCTGTGTTTAACTACAGTTCAAGAAAGTCTCTTATTCAAACTCTTCTTGCTTTTTTTCTTTTTTAGTAATTCATCTCTAAGTGGATAGAAGCTTGGCCATTTTTATCTTTATGTATTCTGTGCTACCTAAGACCTAATTGTAACAGGCTTAAATTAAAGGATAATACCTTGAAGCAATTGCTAAATGAAATCTGGCTTCATATTAACCTGCCCTAAAGTGAAAAAATGCTTTTCAGATTTGAAACACTTATGCTACTTTGGGAATTACCCAAAGATATTTGTGACTAGCTATTGGACTCAGACTGTCTGAATGAGTCATGGAGAAGCAAATCTTTCTGACTGTATACAGTTGGGATTAATCCAGCTGTTTTGACAGGAAAAATTGGCAATGGAAAAAATACTCAGCAGTGTTATTCTGAGTATTTAAGATGACACGAATGTCTGTCTTCATTTTTAGATAACCTACCTGTGAGATGAATGGGTTAATTCAAAAGAAAGGGAAGTCAAAGATGTCTAATGACATATTGACCCTGTCTGGGTGTGACGATTTTTGCCTGTGTCTCTCCTTCATCCGTTTGGACTATCAGATACTTACTGTTCAGGAATGACACAGTTCTCCTCACATCTTGCCAGAGGAAGCTGTAGGAAGGGAAATAGTCTCAGACAAGGAAATTGTCTTGTATTTTCTGTTCAGCAGCCTATCAGTCATCTTTCTTGACTGATAGATCAGTTGTTGGCAGCAAAGTAACTATGAGAACTGATTCATAGGGTCAGCCATGTTTATGATTGCTTGTTTCCATCTTTTTCAAGCCAGTTGATGATTACATTTGAAGTGGAAGAAACTGGGATAGCAAATACCTACTCCTTTTGCTTGTTTGTACATGAGACATAATGGTCGCTTTATATAGATTTGTTCTAGAAATTTCCTGATCTATCCTTCAAGATGGCATTATCATCCAAATGCTTTCCCAGTGTGAAGTCAGCATTCCACTTACTTGATTTTTGCTTTTGTCCCTTCACTATATCAATACCTCATTGTACAGAGAAAAGGGGAAAGGAGAGAAAGATATTTATTGAATACTTTAAACCAATCAAACTGCTAAAGCTTTCTAATATTCCATATCATTTCATCACAAGAGCCATGTAGATGGGTATATTTAACCTAATTTTGAAAGATTAAGGGGCTAAGACATTAAGGAACATGACCAACTGCACATACCTACTAATGCATCTGGAATTCAAATCAAGCTCTATCACATATCTGTGTTGTAAGAAATAATAGAGGCCCTCCCTGGTGGCGCAGCAGGTTAAAGCATTGCACTAAGAAGCTGAAACCACTTTCGCATGAGTTCGATTCCCACCTGCCCTGGAGGTGACCACATGGCGTGGCGGACCTCTCCTGACCCGCCCGTGGCTCCCCTCAGCAGTGTACTTCATCAATCTGCCTGTTCTGCTCCCCACTTTGTCTCTGGTGAAGTCTTTTGCCACCCCTGAATCTTTGGCCTGTACCCCAGTTCTGCATGCACAAATGAATAAATCTTAAAAAAAGAAAAGAAAAGAAATAATAGAACTAAGGACAAAGCTACTTGAACAGCCTCTTGAAATGCTATCAAGTCTCTTTTATTCTTGGATATGAAAAAAAAAAAAACCTGCTCTTTCTTCTACCTTATTTTTTATATTTCCACTGACTTTCCCTTCAAAAACCCCTCTACATAAACATTTGATCCAGAAACTGCTTCTTCCTTCCAAGAATTTGAATGAATCAGTATCTCAGGAAATCAATGACAAAACCCAGAAAGATCCCTCTAAACATTGTCAGAGATTTGTACTATTTGGAGTTTGAAGAAAGGGCTGCAAGGGATTGGGACAAGCATTTTCACGACCTATCAGTTGAAAGAGTTTGTCAAAAGACAACTGTTCTCTGAAAATAATATGTGAGAAACACCCGGGTTGGCGTTAATTTTAAATAGTTGGCCACTGAGGATGACAAGGTGTGCTTCTTCCACCAGCCCTGGTACTTTATTTTACTCTCTTGTCTAAAGGTAAGAAAATTCTAAAGATCACAGCAGATGAAATATCTCTTTTCAGACCTGTGTAGAAAGAGAAGGAAAGAAGCACAAAGGAAGAGGGACCAAAAAGGAAATATAAGAAAAAAACTAAAGAATGAATTTTCAGATATCAACTAAACTGGTCTCCATTCCCCACCAGAAACTGTAAGGAGAATCTGACACTATCTTGTTTCTTCATTTGCTCTCCTTCTTAATGGATTGTATAATTAAAGAAACTTGACAATGATCCAGAATCTCTCTGTTCCACGTCCCCTTTCTCAGTGAATGAGTTATACAGGGATTTATGATATATAATGGGGAGTAATTAAGGGTCCGAAGTATTTTTAAAGAATTTTCCCTCTCAACTAGTGTCTGATCTGAATGAACTAAACTGAACTAAGCTGCTACAACAGCATTAGGACTGATGTGAGAAAGCCTGTTTATGCGAATGACATAGTTCTGAAAATTAACTTTGGACTATGTGGGATAGGAGATAAAAAACCAGAGAGAAGCAAACACAGTGGCATTTGTGATGTTCCATAGCTATTCAACTGGTATCTGGTGATCCAAGTGTCAGTCTCCCTTCTCACTGTTGCAATCACCTACATATGCACGTGAAGCCCCCAACACTAAGGAAATATTCGAAATATTCATTTCTCCAAGACTTAATTCTTTTCCTCATTCACTACATTCCCCCATTCCCTCCACGTTCTTCTGAGAGCTGACTTAGCTGAGACATTTTTGAAAACACAAATTCCCCAAACCCAAGTGCCTACACCTGCTTCCTCACTGCTCACCTGGAGCAAGCACAGCAGGGTGACAGCTGTCACCTCCAGAGTGCTCACTCCCATCTGGCTGGACTCCGGTGCCGCCGGGATCACGCGCTGTATCTTGCTGCCCTTCCGGTCACGCTCTACGCCATGCTGACTGACCGACCTCCAGGGCTTCAAGAGAGAAATTTTCCTCAGCAATATATCAGTTTTCTCCTCTCACTCTTTCTCTTTTTAACTCCTTTGGGCGTTTATTGTTCTGTAGTCTTTCTGTCCCCTTGTCTTCTTTCTCAGTTGCTATATATGTTTTTTGTTTGTCTTTCTTCCCTTCCTTCTGCTATGAATCCTTCCTTCACATCTTTAACTTTCTCCCGTCGGCCCAGGATGAAGAGACGCGAGAAGGACACGCGGGTTCTCTGATAGGTATTTTCCTAGGCAGTGGTGAGAAATGTGGCTTTCCGAAGAGTGAAAGGCAGGTTGGTGGCGACCAGGTAAGTTCACTTCTCCATCAGAAGAGGAGTCAGGGTCCTTCGCCAGAGCACTCCTGGTAACGATGAAGGTGGAAAATCACCCTACGCGCTCCACTCCCCTTTCCACGTGACTTGCTCTCCTCTCTTGCTCTTTGAAACCTTCCATTTCACTGTGTTGATAATCAACTCTCCAGTTCTGGGTCATTTCTTCTTAACCATCAGAGTAGACCTGAGAGTTTGACCAATGAACCATAAAACTCTCCCATCTTTTGAGAAAGCCGCTTTGGAGTTTAGAGTTTATAGATGATGTCCATAGTAGACCCCTTCCCCAGACTTCAGTTCTCATTGAAACAGATAAGTCAAACTGGGTTGCAAGATCTGATCTCTCTCTCTCTCTCCGAACCCTGCCTCCCTTCCCATCTCCAATAAAATTTCTTTCTCTACTTCTTTTCTTTCCCCCCTCCCTCCCTCTCTCTGTCTTCCTTGCAAATAAAACTGAAGGTCTCCATCTCAAAACTGTAACAAGATGTAGAAAGACCACAGGATATTTGTAAAGAAATATATCTATGGGAACAAATGCACACTCTATAAATAATTCATACATGTCAGTAATGATTTATTTAATACAAACTATCTTGACATTTTCTTTACATTGCAATGTTTTTCTTTCATAAGAAAATTAGGCACTACTTTACAGGGGTCTATTTTTCTCATGCGAATTGAGTGAAAACACTTTCTACCTATGGAAGTTTCATTTACTGTGTGAATCTCGAAGGGAGATTAGACAGTGGGGTTGAGTTTAAGAGCCCTTACACAAAATGACAATGTGGTATGTACTGGAGAATATAAACTTAGCTTTTTTTTTTTTAATAGCTAAGCAATCAAATACTAAGATAAAAAAGGATGCTGTGGTGAGAAACCACTCCATTCCAAAACAAACTAAACACTGCACTCTTCTTTAAAGGTTAGGGTGCCGGAATAGGCTAAAGAATGTTTTCCAAACTTCAGCAGAAAGCTTGACAAGAAGAGAAAGATGTTATAGACAAGGAAAGCAGAATCCTGGCCCTCTACAAAATTACTAGTAGTTTCTCCCAGCCTTAATTTTCCCATTTATGAAAGTGGACTGAAACACCCACTTGATTTATCCTTGATATTGTTTCATAGAGAAACTGCAGTCAGAGGTATGAAGGCATTTTGATTAGAATATTTCTATTCTGCATTCCTTGTACTCTCTTAACGGAGAGACGAAAGAGCATTATGGGTAAAAATCCAATGAGGTTGTCTGGAATTATATATTTGCTTTGTCGGCCAAATCAAAAACAAACCTTAGAAATCTGATTGCTGAACGGAGGCTACCAGAGTGTGTGGGGGGAAGAGGAAGGTGGGGTGGGGACCCAGTAAACTATAGTGGAGGATTATGGATGGTTTGGTAGTGGCTGTAGCAAAGTGACTGATGTGTGAAAGTCATGTGGTACTCTACCTCTGCAGTGTAGATGTGTTGTGAACCAGTGTTAACTTAATTTAAAAAAAAAAAGAATTAAAAGAAAGTCATGTCTGGAAAAGTTTCATTTATTTAACCATCTTTTATGTACTAGGTGAGTGTGTGAATACAAACATTAAATGAGGATAAAATTATAATTAAATGATGTGTTATGAAAGAATAATGAATGACACAATGGGTTTTTTGCTGTTATTAATAAATCTGTAACTAAAAAGTACTTGCTTGGTCACTTATTAGCTGTGTGTTCTTGGGCAAGCTGTATATAAAAGTAATAATAATGATAATAATTTTTGCTTGATAGACTTAGACAAATGAAAGAGGTTGATAGGTAGGAGGTGCATGTAACAGTCCTGATAGAACAAGCATTTATAAATGTTAACTACAGTTATCTTGATGTCCACTCAGTTTTACCAGTCACCTTCACCTGAAATCTGGTAGCTCACTGGTGTCCTCCACCCCTCTATTCTAATTGTCCTACTATTCCAGTCATTATACATCGCCTTGCTGTTCTGACCATCTCTTTTCCCACACATGCCAGCTTTCACCTGTAAGAACAGGTTTTTTTCTCCCCCACTGCATTTTCCTGCCGTGTGATTATGGTCACCTCTTTGCCCTACAGGTTCCTAACAGGTTTAAACAAAATAGTATTCTGTTAATAGTCTCCTTGCTATTTTTGTTTCTAGAATTACTACTGCAATTTTTTTTTTCATCATTGGATGATTCCCTGGAGCAGGAGAACTTCTTATTTATACTAATGAAAGTGATGATGCCTCATGGCCATTTTCAACTCTGCTATTAGTCCCCTTCAAAGCTTCCATGGAGGGAATGATGAAAGAGAAAAGAGGATTCAGGTGGGAAGACAAAAAGTTATATACTGGACAGGCAGGTAACTGAGATCGGAGGTAATAATCTCATTATGCTCCCACACAATCTTGTAGTTCAGTAAGTTTGTGAATCATTAGCTTTTACCCAAGTTGTTAAGCTCTTGGAGTGGAACCAATGGAGGGTGCATGTCCAAATATTTTACCCTATGCTTCAGGGAATTGTTATAGCACATGAGTAACAAGGAGGGCAAAAGAATTACTTATTTCTAATTCCTTTGACTATTTTCCTTTTGACCTTGCCTGAGTCAGGTAATAAACTATAAATTCCCTTTCTCTCTAGGCTTCAGCAAAATACTCTGAGGTGTTAAGAGTGAGCTATAAAGAGCTGAGCAGGGCTGAAGTCTCAGCCTTGGCTGCAAAAAGAGATATTATGGTGGCAGAAAACAAGTCAGTCTTGGAACTACTGGACACTCCACTAACAGATGTCTCTGAGGAGACACCACTGTACCTCAGTGTTGATGGCAACCTCAGAGGCATTGAAAGTCAGTGATCAGATTAAATTTAAGGAAGTTTAACAAGACAGGAGGCTTAAATTTATCATAGGATTCTTTTGGTATGCAATGTAACACATTATCCCAAATAATGTGAGCAGCAATGTAAAACAGCATGTATTTTCAGAGTTTTTATGGGTCAGAAATTGAATGTGGCTAATTAATTAGGCTATTTGCTTAGTTTCATAAGATTGCAGTCAGAAAGTCTGCTGTGTCACAGCTGGGATGGATCCATTTACAAGTTGTCTAGGGCAGAATACATTTCTTTGTGGTTATAGGATAAACGCAAAGGTAAGCTTGCTTCTTTAATGCAGTGAAAGAGGTTATGGTGGAAGGAGGAGAAAGAGAAATTTTAGCAGGATCAGCACAATACTGTATGCACTCACATATATTTTATCACATATATTCCATCACCTTTATCACACTCCAAGTCACAGATTCAACCCACACACAAGAGAAGAGTTAAACAAGGGCATGAACACCAGGAGGCAGGATAATGAAAACCATTTAGTCTAATAAATTTGTCTAGCTAGCTACCAAAATAAGATGGTAGAAATTATCCCCATAGATCTTTAAAAATAGGAAATACCCAAGCATCCATTGATAGATGAATGGATAACAAAATGTGGTGTATACATACATTGGGACGTTCTCTTTAAAAAGAAAGGGCGGGCCCTCCCTGGTGGCGCAGCGGGTTAAAGCACAGCACTGAGAATCTAAAGCCGCTTCCGCATGAGTTCTATCCCCGCCTGCCCCGGAGGAGTCCACATGGCGAGGCAGACCTCT
>NW_004567135.1:15537390-15558798 GCF_000260355.1 Condylura cristata | reverse complement strand
TCTGTCTCTGGTGAATCCTCTCACCCTCCACGTCTCTGGCCTGTACCCCAGTTCTGTATGCACAAATAAATAAATCTTTAAAAAAAAAAATGTTGGCTACCAGAGACTAGGGTAAGGAAGATGTGGAGCGTCAGATAGCCATGGAGCTCCAGAGAAAAATAACCAGTAATTTGTGTATTTCTCTTGATAAATAGATTTATTATAATAAATTTATCATAAAGAATTTGGCTCGGTCAGTTATGGAAGCTGGTAGGTTCAAATATGTAGTATGGGCAGGCAGGTTGGAAACCTCAAAAAGTTGACTGTATCCATCCAGTACAAAGACTGTCTACTAAAGAATTTCTTTCTTATTTGAGGGAAGGTTGGTCTGTTGGTCTATTAAAACCTTCATTCTATTGAAACCTTCAACTGATTGGATGAGACCCACGCACATTATGAAAGGAACTCTGATTTAATCTGACAAAATGTTAATCTCATTCAATATATCCTCACAAAATACTCAGAAGAATGGTAGACCAGATATCTGGGCATCTTGGGATCCCATCAACTTAATACATAAAATTGACTGTCATAGGAGTTATTGATTCATGGGGAAAGAACTTCAGTGGGAGAAGATGAAGTTCTGGAAAGGGACAGTGATGGTGGTTGCACAACAATGTCAATTCCCTTAATGTCACTGGATTGTACACTAAAAATGGTTTATGTTTACAATGGTTAACGTGTTATGTTTTGTAAGTTTTACCACAATAAAGAAAAGAGGAACCTACTTGTTTCGATTAGGCTTGAATAGTGAAAGGCAAAAAAATGGCAGTACTGGGAACCAGGTCACCCAGAAGTTGATGTTGGGTTCTGGCTTTCAGATTCTCCATGCTGTGTGACCCTTCACCATGAATTTCTGGTTTAAGCAGACTCATGAAAATATTTGAGGGTAATCGTGGTATGAACGTCTCCTACTCAGTGTACTTTTTGAGTCTTTAAGGAAGTGGATATTCTCTATCTTGGTAATAAGAAATTTCTCTCCTTAAATCCTTTTGAGAGATATCCCAACTGCATTTATAATCTCTCCTAGAAGATGGCCCCCATGGCTCTGATTAATTAGCATAACTGAAAGAACAGTGCGCCTAGTTCTTGCTGATTAAATGAAGATATTTAATAAACCACTTAATTATTTTGGTCTTTAATTGTGGCGCTCCCTGGTGGTGCAGCAGGTAAACAGAGCATTGAGAAGCTAAAGCCACTTCACCATGAGTTCGATCCCCACCTGCCCTGGTGGTGACCACATGGTGCAGCAAACCTCTCCTGACCCGCTCGCTGCTCCCTTCAGCAGGGTACTCTATTGATCTGCCTGTTCTGCTCTACACTCTGTCTCTGGTGAAGCCTCTCACCCCCCTGCACCTCTAGCCTGTACCCCAGTTCTGTAAGAATAAATAAATCTTTAAAAAAGAAGAGGAAGAAGAATCTCAAGAGTTAACTGTATACTGTTTGCAGAATATTATTTAATTTGTGGTATGGGAGGAGGGATAGTAAACAACAAGCTCTTCTTAATAGAATGATAGCTAGCCTTTCTTTTGAAGGATTTTTCATCTAGTTGGAGAGGTAGAATGATATAAATGAAGTTGGAAATCAATACAGAACACTTGTAAAAGTTTATAAAATGAGAAGGAAAAAATTGGGGGTAGCAATTCTGCCTATAGGTATTAGGTGGAAAGGATTTAAAAACAAATGAGTTGGAATTCAGGAAGTACTGGATTTGTAGGATTCATCACCAGGTCCTAGACTGTTCAGTGAGCTGGCTGTAAATGTTGACCCCAGGAAGAAGGGTGATTAAAGTCTCCAGGGTCTCATGGGTGAAGAGTGGAGGTATATATTGAAGTCTGAGAGATCGTAGGACTTTCCTAAAAAAAAAAATGTAATTCTTTCTGCTGGCCTGTGCATATCTGTGTATTTTAATAGTCACATGTATCATTCTAAGACACTTCTCAAGACAACCCACAAAATATTAGTGTTCACAGGAAATGTGCTATGTCCATTTCATCAAGAAGTACTTAATCCAGTAGAATATCAGTGGCATATGAAATAACTAAGTCACTGTGAGGAATAATAAGGTGTCCTAGTCGTCCTGATATCATTTTAGTATATTAATTCATTGTTAAAAACAGTTTCTTGACAATCTATTTATGTGAAAGTAATCAGGATGAATTCAGAAATGCATCCGGTTTTGTTCTTGGCACTCAGTCAAGGGAGGCAGGATGAGCTTGGGTGATAAGTAGCACTGATACATTCATGGGAAGTAACACTGACTTGTTACAAGCTGATCTTACTAGCATTTATTTGCTATATGATGAAATGGTGTTGCCCTTCTGTGAATTGTGTCACAGAGAAAAGTTTTAAATGACTGCAAAACTATTTCCAGTTGGGTCTCAGATAACCTAAAGCGAAAAAAGGGAATATGGAAGACATAGAGAGGTGGAAGGGAATGGAATCTTATTAGACGTTCAAAATTGATGATGTCCCTAGTTTAGGATTCCTAGATACTTTGTTTATTGAATAGTTTCTAATCTTCTTTTTTAAGTAATCCTTTATTTGTGTTTAATTCACGGAGTAGATTAAAGCAAATTTATGATATCATAGCATTTACCCATACCTACTGGTAGATAATAATAATAATTTTTCAAAAAAAAAGAAAAATGTGCAGGGCCTCCCTGGTGGCACAAGGGGTTAAAGTGCAGCACTATGAAGCTATCCACAGCCATTGCAGCATGAGTTCTATCCCTGACCAGGAGGTGACTCACATGGTACAGAAGACCTGTACTGTTTCTCCCACTTTCCCCTCAGCTATTTCAGTCAATCTGCCTGTTCTGCTCCCCACTCTGTCTCTGGTGAATCCTCTTATACACACAACCTGTTCCTCTGGCCTGTATTCCAGTTCCCAGTTCTTATATGCATTAAGTCAATAAAACTTATTTAAAAAAAAAAACGTGTATTGCAGTGAGACACATCTGGTTAGAAGGTGATAGGGAAATAGGTAAGAAGTCTATCAATGTTCTGTGCAGGTCTATTAATGGGGGAACCCAGAGAAGGTTTATTGTGATCTAAGTCAATCATGTATACATGATTCAGCAAGTCAGTTATGCTGAATATTATTCCCAACGATATTCATAGCTACCATTTATTAAGTTTGCATTATATTTCAAGTACAAACAACATTTTCATCTAACATCTTATTTGACTCCCTATAGAAACAACCTCAACATTTTCAAGTGTTCACTATAATGTCCTAGTTTATAGACAAAGTAATTCCCTGAGATTATAGACCAAGAAACTTCAAAGGAAAGATTTGAAAATAGGTCTGTCTAGCTCCAACATGCTCTCTGATGCTATATTATATTGCTACTATATAAAATGGACTCTAATTAAATTCTGAAATCACCTAGGACATCACAGCTGGAGATAGGAGTTATATGCGATTAGCCCCCAAATTTCTAAGTTTCTATTACTAATTTAAAAAGCGCAAATTAAAAAGAAAAGTGGGAGACCTATGAAAGACACTGTATAGGAGAGATAATCTACTACACTTACATTTTACACTAGATATGAGCACTGGAATAAAATACTGTGTTCTAAATGTAAACTTTTTCACAGTTTAGTGTGACCTCCATTTGCACTGTGAGTATAAACTTTTGCAAAGTGAGTACAAAAGTCTCTCCTCTGATGTATGTGGAAAGTAAGTTTTCCCTTTCATTAATTACTTAGTGTAATATCCTGAAATACTATCGGAATCTCCACTTTCCCCACCTGCCACAGACATAACCCAAGAATTTGCGTCAGCCAACTTCCCAGTATGAAGCAAAGCCTCTCCTTCTTCCTACCAATGGTTGAGTCACTCCTCTGTGATAGCTGTAACTATTTAAGTGCTCGAGCAGGAGTTCACACAGTTTTACTTTATAGAAGTCCGTGACTGTTACACTCGCTCATCCTGGAATGAATTTGGAGATGACTTTTGATGACCTCAGGAGCAATACTATGAAGGATCAACCTGGTAAGAAGCCAAGTGGAGGGAAAATTAAAGATAGTAGGGGTGGATGAACATATACAGGGACAGAATCTTAAGATTGCCTTAAAAATAAACTGAATATAGTAGAAAACTAGCATGAGCAAGACTAGGATATATTATGAAATTAATCAAGTTCACTTAAAAGGAAAACAAATCAGGTGCAATGATGATGATGATGATGATGATGAATGAATGAATGAACTAACTCGGTGTGAATGGATGATGATAACTTTTACTGAGTTTTTTATGTTATACTCTTGGACTTTCTCTTTATATGCATTATCTCTCTGAATCTTTACACTTCTATATAGGAATATTATTAATTCCCCTTTACAGAGGATCATGAGGATAGACTAACTTATCTAATAATCTCATGCAGTTAGTAAGTGGTCAAGCTAGGACTGGATCACAAACTCCCGGTTACCTAAATCCAATCCATCAGAAACTTTGGAAGATAGTGAATTCACCTATGGTATACAATGATAATTTGTATAAATGTTCTAGAGGCATTGCAAAAAATAAAATGAATATAGTTTATTAAATACTGTTTGATATGGTTTAGCATAAATTATGTTTTATTGTATACCACATTTTAAAAAATTCAGTCTATACTTGATATATACAGTAAGTTAAACTTCTTAAGGATAAGTTAATTTATAATCCCAACTTCCAAGAAAATTTGACTTTACTGCATTTTATTTTACATCCATTCTGAGAGAAAGAAACAAAGTACAAGAAAGGGAAGTTATACAAATATTTTCAGGGATCCAGATAAAGAAATTCCAGGTCATGTTTCTATAAACAAGATAGAAATTTCTCTCAATAGGGAAAATAAGTATGTGTGTGGAATGATTTAACATATGAGCTGATGAACTTTTAATAACTAGGTATGAAGCCAGTAATGGTGCAGACAGACCTACACATTAACAATAGTCATTTGCTTATTCATTCATTCATTCAATTCATTCATGTAGTAAATACTGAGTGCCTGACTCACTACATTTATGAAATTATTTCTCTCACAACCTGCTTACATCAGTCACCAATTCCAAAATGATCCAATTGAGCTTTGATTAGAAAATAACTAATGAGATCAGGGGTTGGATTAATTACAAAATACACTGTGCTTTCCTGCACAGGTGTGAATGCTGTGATTTTCTTCTTAAAGTTCAGGACTTTCATCATTTTAGAGTGAAGGACATACTTGATCTCCTATAATATGGAATGAATACTAACACCAGAGAAATGTTGGTAGAAAGATTTAGATAGATACTTGCCCCTGAGTTCAGAATTAAGCAATTATTTGCAAGAGACACAACCACCTCCTACTTCTGCTTTGACAATTTGTTATACACGTTCTAGGGACTCAATGAGGATGAAACCAGTGATTGTCGTGTTTCTTCCTGCCAAAATTTCTATTTGGTTGGTGTCATCTGGAAAGTCTGAAAGAAGTGCTCTTGATACATGAGAACCCTGTGAATATACTTCACCACTGATCAATATGGATCATTACATTTTCATAATGGAAATTTTGTAATAGAGTTAGTGACAATTAAATAGATGACTTATTAGTGTCTTAAAGCTGTATACTCCCAGGCAAATCACTGAAACTTTCAGTTTCTTTATTTGCACATAAAATATATTATCAGTGCCTTCTTTACCTAATTTACAAGTTTAGGAGTTCAGATACAATATGTTCCTACTTTTAAAGGAATGTCTGTGTTTTTTTTCAGTGGTAGAACACGTAAGTAGATATCATACCCTTGTGAGTTACATGATAGCTTTTATACCAATGGTAAATTTTTCTCTATAACAACAGATGGTATGAGCATAGGACATGATGCTAATATGAACCAAATGATTAGTGAGGTTTCATTCCTATTTTTCTTTGACCAATAGCCCCTTTTCCAAAGCATAATTTTAGTAAAATAAAAATTGAATCGTACAAAATTATGTTGTAATTTTTGGAGGTACTGTCAGTTGGTTAGCTGACTAAAACATCATTGATTTGATGTCTGACATTTGTTTATGGTATGCCACTTATAAAACACATTGCATCTGTTTGTGTGTTCGCATGCATATGCGCCATCCATGTTAAAACATCATAGTCTCTGCACTATGGATGAAGTTGATTCCACCCAGTTGGACTAAGAATTTCTTGAAGGGTAAACAAAGGACAAACTTTAGAATCAGATCTTTATTGAATCCTGGCTCCAAAATTGTATCAGTTGTATGACCTTGGGTAGATGGCTGAAATGCTTTTAGCTGTCCAGATTTTTCATTTGCAAATGTGAATAATGAATTATTTGCTGAGCCAAGGGGAGAACAAGAGGTGAGGAGAATAAAGCATCAGGTATAGTCAGACCCAAAGTGTTGTTGGGTCCCTGCCTTGATCTTTCTGATCATTCTGATTCTCTCCCTGGCTCTAGGTGTTCGGCGCCTCTCTTCCCGGTGGTTCCCTGCTGCTGTGACACTTGGGGTCCTGTGCGTGGGGCTGCTGGTGGCCATCATAATGCTGACGGTGCAATGTGAGTGTTGAAAGGGAGGCGAAGGAGAAAAGAACTTTATTATCACAGGTTATAAATTGGTTTCATAGTAATCACAACTAGCCTTGAGGGAGACACATTTTAGGCAAACTGTTTGTAGAGTGAGTGGGCAGATGGGCTGCATCCGGCTCCTGCCTCAGAGTGACGCAGGACATGTAGATTGTTGGTCGGCTGTAGATTGTTGGTCGGCTTCTGCTTGTTTTCAAAACATCACGGATACAGCCTGTTTAAATCCTATGATGATGAGAAAGAAAGTAATTTGAGGTTAATTGTCCATAGATAACCTGAGAAATAGAGGGAAAAAAAAGAAATATCACTTAATCCTTGTTCAGTTTTATTTTTTTTTATATTTTTTTACAATTTTATTTTTGTGTGGAAGAACTGGGGTGTCCGTCAAAGGTGTAGGGGGTGAGAGGATTCACCAGAAACAGAGTGGGCAGCAGAACAGGCAGAGTGACTGAAATACACTGCTGAGGGGAGCAGTGGGCACGTCAGGAGATACAATTGACCCTTAACATTTTTGTTCTGCTACTCCATGTGGGTCAGCTCCCTGGCTGGGGATGGAACTCATGCCAAGGGGCTTCGGCTAGGGCTGGCTTCTTTGTGCTGTGCTTTAACCCATTGCACCACCAGGGAGGGCCCCCTTCTTTGTTCTTATCCCTCCCCACTCTGGAAGCTTCAATTTTTATTTACTGTTTAAGGTCAGAAACTATTTATTTATTTATTTAGAATCTAAAGACTTAGGATCTTCTAATGCATTGGCTCAGGGGTGGTGACTGAAGTTTCCTCTAAGGCGTCAACCACTTTACAACATGGAATCTGACCTTGGAGCCATGGGGTAAACTTTCTACTGAAAAAACAAACTTCTAGAATTGAGACATTTGACCCTTAACATTTTTGTTCTGCTTGATTTCACAACTTTTATTTCATTTCCACCATTCCTCAAATGTGCTGTGGCCAAAAAAAGAAATTAAAAAAAAAAATCAGGCTCTTGTGACACAGCATCTTAAAATAATTTTGGAGGAGGGTGTCTTGAAAAGGGGGTGAGTGTCACAGTGGTTAAATACATTAGAATGTCTGGAAGGGTAGCTACATGCCCAGGAAATGAGGTGGGGGAGTCAATCATTAATGGCAATTCCTTCCTGTGGTTGCTCAACTGGTTGGCCTCTTACTAAATCAGTTGCCTACATTTCATTTATGCCACTGATAGACCACTTATGTTTTGATTACTTTTAACCTTCAACAACAAGTAAAGTCTTGATCATATTTTTTCAATCACAAGAGTCTGTGATTGTCCCTGACATTTACAAAAATTGCAGGAATATCAATTAACTTTCAAATCCATAATTTCTGAGTAAAGAGGTCATTTTCAGTAACTTATCAAGTGGGATTGTTTGATTCAGTTCTTGATTTGCTCAAAACTCAGTGGAGGAATTTAGCTGAAAATAGAGTTTCAATTCAACTGTTTTAGTTTCCCAGGTGTCTGAACTTTTGAAGCAACAACAAGCAAATATTACTCACCAGGAAAATATACTGGAGGGACAGATCTTAGCACGGCAGCAGGTGGAAAAAACTTCCCAAGAATCACAAAGGGAACTCAAGGAAATGATAGAAACCCTTGCTCAGAAGCTAGATGAGCAATCCAAAAACCAAACGGAACTCCAGCAACAGAACTTGAACCTCCAAGAAGCCTTGAAGAAAGCAGCAAACTTTTCAGGTATGGTGGGCAGGGAGAGGTGTGAACAAACTGAAACTCAGATAATTAAATGGTAATAACTGCAATTATGTAGTTTTGTATGACATCTGACAGTTTGTAAAGCCTTTGAATATTTATTTCTTCAAATTTCCAAAATAAGTCAAAATATTCAGACAAATGAATCATTTGCAAGTGTGAAAAAAATATGTATTTAATCTCTTTAAAAAGGAAGAAATCCTGGAAGTAAAAGAATGTACCACTACAAAGAAGGCTTATTAGGAAAAGGCTAATATATCAAGAACAGGAATGTTTATATAAGCAGACATAGCTGCCTACCAACCAGTGGTTTATTTCCCAGGCAGGCTGTATGACATTTGATTTGTCAGTTGTAAGGAATTAAAGCTATGCAGGTACCATTTAGAAACATCTCCTAGAGCTGCCAGACAACGAAAACTAATCAAAAAGAATAAATGATGTCTTTTGCTGGCAGATATACTCGGCACTATGTCCCAGTCATTTACAGATCAGATAAAGACCAATTAGCAGAGATACCAAAAAGAATATGGCTTTTATCCAGCAGGTTGGAGGAGATTTCCAAAAACATCAATGATAAATCACCAAATGGAAAACTATGCAGTTTTTCTCAAGTCTGAGACAAGTTTTATCTTTGTGGCCCCCAGTATGTAGAGGAAGAGGAGGAGATTCTGGAAAGTTATTCAGTGGGTTTAGCTGAGGTCAACCAGCTAGAATTGTGCAGCTTCTTCCAGGCTATAGACTGAGTCTTTAGTGCCAGAATTAGTGACAGTTTTCGCCCCGTATGTACAAAGTTATCATCCAAGTAACTTGTTAGAAATGACAGGTTCAAGGCCTACCCCCAAATTCTGTAACATAATGTCTTGAGGCATAAAATGTATCCCCAGATGACACCAATTTAGAAGATAGAGTAGTAGAACAATTTAGTGATTAAACACACTCACAGCTCCTTGAGTTTTGCCGAGGCTCAAATTCCCATCTCTCTGTCAAATGAAGAAAATGAATGGAACCTCTCCCATAGCACTGCTACAAGAGTTAAATTAGTTAATAGATGCAACTGCCATCAGTTTTGGCATACAATGATATTTGTGTTTGTGAAATTAAGAAAAATAGTTCAAAGATGCTTTAAAGGGTGGTTTGAAATTTGCTGCTCATTGTCACTCTTTGACAAACCTACCTAGAGTGTCCCAGAAAATCAACCTATATATTTTGTTTAGCATAATATGATGGGATTAGACAAATTAAGCCATGAGAAGCTTGTATTTATTGCTTGCACCATGATTTTTGGGTATGTTTTCTCTCATTCTCTTCTCTCTTTCATAGTTCCATATCCTCCCAGTTTCTCTTTTCTGATAAGGTCTGCTCATACCTGATTATGTGGCTGTATGCCATAATGAAAGTTGAAATTAGAATGTTGCCTTTCTCAATGATTTTATTGTTTGTTTAATCTTTTGGTCACAGTGTAGACCACAGGGGCTGTGTTGTTTCTCATTAAAGAGATTCCAAATGTTACTAACACAGAAAGTTGAAGGAGAGGGGAGGAAGAGGAGGAGGAGAGAATATCTACAAGCACATAGACATTGACATATTTTGGCTATCATCTGAATTTTATGTTGAGTTTTTGAGCTGGGAATTTTGTGCTGAAAATGTTTCCCTATTTCCTGAAATTAAGATGTTTACTTTGTATCAATATTCATTGCTCCCTAGAGTAGTTCTGCCCAAAAGAAGTATAGTGTGTACCACATGTAACGTTAAATTTTCTAATGACCACATTTAAAAAATGAGAGAGAACCTGACGAAATTAATTTTGGAATTTTACTTAAACCAATATTTTTGAAGTCATGTTTCAGCACAAACCAACATAAAAATTGTGAATGAGACATTTTACATCCTTTTCATATTAAATTTTTGAAATCAAATGTATATTTTACACTTAGAAATTTTATACTTACAGCACATCTTAATGCAGATTAGCCACACTTCAAGTACCTGAGAGTACATCTAATTACTATTGATGTATCAAACAGCACATGTCTAGAAGCAGGAGGCCCAGAGTTTAAACTAAATTGCATTACTCAAAGAGCTGACTTTTAAAATACACAAGCATGTCTTTTAAATCGAATAGCTATTAAATAGCTATCCTCCCAACTCTCCATTATAATAAAAGTAACATTGCAAAATAGATCAGGTTTGTGCCCTCCCTGGTGGCACAACAGTTAATGTGCAGCGCAGCAGGTTAAAGCACAGCACTACTGAAAAAGCTTCAACCACTTCAGTGAGAGTTCAATCCCCAGTCAGAGGTGACCCACATGGCACAGCAGACCTCTCTTGTCTCTCCGGCTTCCCCCCTCAGCAGTGCACTTCAGCAATCTGCCTGTTCTGCTGCCCACTCTGTCTCTGGTGAAGCCTCTCACTGCCTCGGCATCTTTGGCTTATACTGCAGTGCTGTATGCACAAATAAATAAATATTTTTAAAAAAATAGATCAGTTTTTAAAATGGTATCCCAACCAAATCTTGCTTTTTAATTTAGCTTACCAAAACTCAGAATGCTTTATTGTTTTTTCTTCAAAAACTGGGGAAATGCAAGCTTGAGTTTACTGAGGTACTTGTAGCTTCTGAGTATAATCCTAATTGGGAAATGTTGGTATGATGCAACTGTCCTAGAGGGAGAATTGTAGAATGGTTTGATTCAGTTATAACTCGCTGATTAGATCTATTCCTCTTCTAGCTCCTTGTCCTCAAGACTGGCTCTGGCATGAAGAAAACTGTTACTTGTTTTCCTCTGGGCCATTTAATTGGGAAAAAAGCCAGGAGAATTGCTTGGCCCTGGATGCCCAGTTGCTGAAAATTAGTAGCACAGATGATCTGGTGAGTTTTTGTGGATGAGCATTGGCTGAAGACGGGCTTAGAGGGACATAAATCAGGATTAAGCCCTGGGTGGTGGCTTTCATGGGAAAGTCGGGGTCCCAGATTCAGCCTCGCCTGCCACTCATTTCACGCAGAACTTGAGGTGGACAGCTGTGTAGTAGTATGAGCTGTCAGTAAACAGGTCTGCAAAACCATAGAGGGGATGTCGGAGGTCTCCTTTGGTTCTTTAGTTCTGTGAATCTAAACTAAAATAACCATGCTGAGTGCAGTATGAACTCAGAAAGCTCGCTCCCCGCAGGGATTCATCCAGCAAGCAAGTGCTCACTCCAGCTTCCCATTCTGGATGGGCTTGTCTCTGAGGAAGCCACACTACTCCTGGATGTGGGAGGACGGTTCTCCTTTGAAGCCCCACTTGTAAGTTCTCCATTTCGCTGAATCCACAAGAGAAATGACTGCTGAATTTCATATGCTGTCCGCTGATGCCTCTTTTGCTTGGGGGCATTTCCCAAACTCCTGCTCCACCCCTCTCACCTGGAGTACTCCATTTAAGTACTCCAATCTGCTATTTAAGTACTCCAATCATCTGTATTTGCCTTCTCACCTTCCATACGGATTTAAAGCTTTAAGCTGGGCTATATTCCTGACACCAGGTGGCGACAAATCTCTGTTTTCCCTTCCGTTTCTGCAGGTTTCGAATCCAGGGAGCTGTCTCCCAGATGTATCTCTCTGGCACCTGTGCCTATATGCAGAGGGGAGCTGTCTTTGCTGACAACTGCATTTTAGCTGCTTTCAGTATATGTCAGAAGAAGGCCAACCTATTGAGAGCATGGTGAATTTGAGGAACAGAAGACAAGCAGCAAATAGACTTTGAATGATCTTCTAGAATATAAGCTGTTTTGGTCACTGAGGTGCAAACCACAAGAGCCCTGGGAAGCGCCTGGGTTTAGGGCTGCAGCCTCAGCTATCTGACACCTTAGAGCAAACATTTTGATTCCATTTGTGTTTGTATTTCACCTGCTCTACCCCAAGCCAGAAGGCAAAAAGGGAAGCAACCCTGAGCAGCTGTGCACAGGAGAAAGACCGGAAGCCAAGGGTCGAGGAATCATGTCCTCAGTATCGCAACTCACTCCTGAGGTGTTTCTCCACCTACCACCAGATTCCACCATTTACACACACACACACACACCTTCCTCTCAGATGTTGGGGAGAATATCCCAGCAGCAGTTAGAAATTTTATGATCTTTTCTGTGAACTAGTTCACAATTCACAATCAGCTCCTGAATCAGGTAGTATTTCTTCAACTTTTCTCTACCAAAGGTCACCTTCATAGCTGTAAGCCTTTGTAGTTTTAATCCTTCAGAACAATATTCGAATTATAAGTTGATGGCCCAATAACAGAATTTTCCCCCTAAAGTGCCTACCTTTTTGGGTGGTGACCTCTTCTTAAGAGCTGTGCTACCCACAAAGGCAGAAGCAGGCAGGAATTTGACAAAGACACTTCTAGAGCGCGCTGAGCGGGTGTGCAAGCACTGTGAATACAGACAGACAGACTTCACTTAACCCTTTGTATTTTCAGCATTTCTCTTCACTTTTTACCTCCTTTAAAGGCTACAATTAAGATTGTAATAATCTTAATGAGAGAGCAAGCAAGACCTGTCTCAACCTCAGGAAGACAAGAGACAGTTTCTTTTATAAATAACTTTAGTAAGATTCAATTGACTTACAACAAACACAATCTATTTGAAATACACTATCAATAAGCTTTCACGTATGTGAACATGTCTCGTTGACATCATTACCACAATCAAGGCAGTGAACACATCTGCCACCCCCCAAAGATTCATTCCACACAGCCACTCATTTATGCTGGCTTTGTCCTTCGTCGTGTTTTATATGAATGGAATCATGCCACGTGCCTTTGTAAGAAATCTGACTTCTTTCATTTAGCACCATTATTTTAAGAGTCATTCATCTTCTTGTTTGTGTCAGCTTTTCATTCTTTTAAAATGTTGAGTATTATTTTCTTATATGGATGCATCTCATGTTATCCATTTACCTGTAGATGTCATTTGAGTTGTTTTTAGTTTTGAATCTTACAAATAAAGCTGCTATGAACATTCACATCCAAATCTTTGCATGATTATTGGATTTCACTTCTTTTGGGAAAATCTTAGAAGTGGAATGCCTCCCTCATTTAGTAGGCCTATCTTTAACTATTTAAGATACTGCCTACTTTTCCAAAGCTGGACCACTTTTTAAAAAATATTTATTTTGTTTATGCATCCAAGCACTGGCGTATAGGCCAGAAGCGGGGGTCAGGGGTGAGAGGATTCATCAGAGACAGAGTGGGGAGCAGAACAGGCAGATCTACTGAAATACACTGCTGAGGGGAGCAGCAGACAGGCCAGGAGAGGTCTGCTGCAGCATGTGGGTCACCTCCCTGGCTGGGGATTGAATTCATGCTGCAATTGTTGCTAAGTGCTGAGACTTAGCACCTTGCACCATCAGAGAGGCCCCTAACAGAGATTATTTTATAATTGGCTACTTAAATTTCCCTTTCTTTTGGAGATGTCAATATCTCTGAACAAAGTGTGAAAGAATCCTGGAGGAACAAGTGCAGTCCAAGACAAGAAGGTGGGTTTCTTACTTCTGTGTCTGGTTAGTTTCTATTTTTGAAATGATGACAGAGCTATCTTCTTTAGCCAAGCTGACAGTGCCTATGAGTCACTGTCTGTCCGCTTGCTATTTCTGTCTCTATTTCTTACAGACAATGTGTATTGTCTCCCTAGACCTCAAATTCAGAGGCAGTTGTTCTAATCTGATTTATCCTGGGGATATTTATCTCTCTTAGTTAACTTACTGCTTCTTGATCCCAGTATCTGAAATGTCCCTCTCCTTATTATTGTTTAAATCAAGGTTACAACTGCAGCTTGTGGCCTGCTGTCTATAGACATATATTCTGTGAACTGATGAGCTTTTACATTTATTAAAATGTTATTTTTAAAACTATGAGCAGAATAAATAAATAAATAAATATATACAGCAGAGACTATAAGTGACTATAAGTGTCTAAAATATCTCTCTCTCACAAAATGTTTTACTGACTTTTGATGTAAGTAGCTTATTGGTTATGCACTCATTTCTTTATGAGAAATGAACATGATAATTTAGTAGAAATACAATTTGAACCATGTGAGTTTACACCTCAGTGTTTCACTATGCCTGTTATCAAATTACTTAAGCACTAGAAACCTTGATTTCCTCACCTGAGAGGCAGGAAGACCAAGAGGAACTATCTCTTGGATACCTGAGGTTTAGTGCAATAACGTCTGTACAATATATTGCAGAATACCTAGGATTTGTTAAGAGTTCAGGAAATGTTAGCTATTTATACTATTAGTTGATATTTTCTATCTTTATAGGGTTGTACATATATTTCTGTTTTTACAATAGGTTTTAAGTTTTACAGACTATTGATCAAATAACTGATAGGCATTCTTAATTAAATTGTGCTTGTAAACACCCAGAACCCTCCTATTGTTATTGTTGAAAACACTGCTGCAGAGCACAGCCTGCCTTTCATTTATTTCCTTAACCAGAGTTAGCAGTGTTGGTCCTTCCTGGTGATGCAAGAGGTTAAGTCTTAGCACAATGGAGCTATCAGCAGCCACTGTTTCAGCATGCGTTTCATCCCCGGCCAGGTTGCTAACCCACGTGGCACAGCAGACCTCTCCTATCTTGCCCACTGCTCCCCCTCAGCAGTGTATGTCAGTAGATCAGCCTGTTCTGCTCCCCACTCTGTCTCTGCTGAATCGTCTCATCCCCTGCACCTCCAGCCTGTACCTCAGTTCTTGTATGCATAAATAAATGAATCTTTAAAAAAGAGAGAGAGAGTTAGCAGTGGTCAGTGATTCTTGAATTCCCGATAGACATTTTCCAAATAATGGCTCAGCAAGGCTCTCAGGTCAGTACGGACTGGATGGTGTCACATCAATGTATTTCAAACATTGCATTCCTTCAGAGAATTTCACAGACTCAGCTGTTTTAGCTCAGTAACCTGAGTGGAATGTGTATGCTTTAAATCTTTTCAAGTTTCAAAAGTTAGCAACTACAATGAGCAAATTTAAACACCCAATCTTCAGATCTTACTATCTCTCAATGTACACTCTTTGCATGAGCATTTACTTCCAAAATCCTCTCAGCCTCTGCTCCTCCACTGTCATTTAAATTGTGAGGGGAGGCATTAACTCTTGAAGAATGTCATGAACCAGAGCGTTAATTAACCACCAGTTTCCCTGGAGCAAATTGAGAAAGAGAACTACATGGTTCTAAGCATTTCTGTAAATTGAGAAACTCAGAATTTGAAACAGAAATAGTAACCAATTGACTTGTACCTGGATGGCAAGAATGTCTAAGTGGCTTTGAAAATTATTAAATTGGCCGTTGGCTAGAATGCATTTCAACTTAATGGTCCAGTTAGAATCACATTCCTGAGTTCTTCTTTCACTCCATTAAGAGTAGAGCTGATGGATAATGTGTATTCTACTTTTAGACGATAAACAATTCAATGCTAATATAAATAATTTAAGTTCAATTTAGCATTCTTGGAGACTGACAGCAAGAATCTATCTCAGTATATCAGTATATGCATAAATGTCAAAACACCTGCTTTCTAAGCTCTTTCCTGAGAAATGCTTATAGGCCACTGGCTTTTATTTGCTCAAAATAAAACCAAGCACTAATAAAAAAAATGAAAATGAAGTCCTCCCTGGTGGTGCAGCAGGTTAAAGCACAGCACTAAGAAGCCAAAGCCACTTCAGCATGAGTTCTATCCCCACCTGCCCCAGAGGTGACCCACATGGTGCAGCAGACCTCTCCTGACCTGCCTGCTGCTCCCTTCAGCAGTGTACTTCATCAATCTGCCTGTTCTGCTCCCCACTCTGTCTCTGGTGAATCCACACCTGCACCTCTGGCCTGTACCCCAGTTCTGTATGGATAAATAAATAAATCTTTTTTAAAAATGAAAATGAGCAGGCCCCTCCCTGGTGGCGCAGTGGGTTAAAGCATAGCACTGAGAAGCTAAAGCCACTTCCGCATGAGTTCGATTCCCACCTGCCCCGGAGGTGACCACCTGGCGTGGCAGACCTCTCCTGACCCGCCCGCTGCTCTCCTCAGCAGTGTACTTCATTGCTCTGCCTGTGCTGCTCCCTGCTCTGTCTCTGGTGAAGCCTCTCACTGCCCTTGAGCTTCTGGCCTGTACCCCAGCTCTATATGCACAAATAAATAAATCTTTAAAAAAAAATGAAAATGAGCAGCCTTGTAAAAGTCCTATGCCCATCTTATTCATCCTGTGTGTGATTATTGGATGAGAGAAGATGGCTAATAAAAATTAGATGCTATATATTTGTCAGTTTAATATAACATAATAGTGCCAGAATATTTGCTTTCTGCAAGTTACTCTAATTTACTTTGACAAAGTGACATAGATTCAAAATTTTGCTCACAGTTCATTCATTCACCCCTCTCTTGAGTCCCTTCTTTCCTTAGAGAGCGATGAATACATTTCAGCCTATTCTGAAAGTGCTCACAGTCTAAAGTAGAGGGGAAAAATACTTGAATACTTGAATAACCATATTTCTACATTCTCCCCATTCATTTACTATATGACTCTAGACGCTTGGAATTAGCAATGAAAATGACAAGTTATCTCCTTCCCAGAATTTATGAGATGATGGTAGAATAAAAAATTAAAACTAAAATAATCATATGCAGTAATTATTGAAGCCATTCACCACAGAAGACAATTCTTCATAGACACAGTTTTAAGAATGAAGACATAGAGATGCCCATAAGCAGAATGAAAGCCACATTTTTTTTTTTAACCAGGAGTGTGATCCAGCCTGCAGAAATTCTTCAGCTTTACTCACAAATGAAATGAAACAGATGAATTTCCCCTAACATGCTTGGAAATTCCTATTACTAAGCAGCAGGTGGCACCACCCTCACTCACACTTCTGTGGCCGCTACATCTTTTGTTTAATTCATATGAATTGCACAGCACAGGTAGTATATATCCACTTTTTATTATTGTCCCTCTCTTATCCACCACCCAAGCATCCCAGGGGAGACTTAGACTCATTATCATGTTATTCGTGTGGAAACAAGTAGAACTAATTAAACAACACCTCTAGTCACTCAGTCAGTAGTGGCAGGGCAGGAGTGACAGACCCCTAAGATGCCCTTTTTAGATACAGACCATGGGCTGTGAGTCTAGAAGTTCTGCCAGTATTCAGAGATTTCCCTCACCACCCTCTCTCTTCCCCCATCTCACCATACAATTCAGTTGTCTCCCCTTGAGTTGTTTCCATCTTTATAAAAAAATGAATGGACTATACCAGGTGAACTGCTTCCAAATATTTTGTAAACTTAATTGTTTTACTTGTAAAAAGAAATTATGCATGAAATGCCCACCTATAAAGCAAGCAAAATCCAAGATGCTCTAGTTATTATCAGGGCAGTCTAAAGACTTAGTAGTTTGTCATGTCCCAAGTCACATTCTGCTGTAGTTTTCTTTCTATTAAAGATGATGGATAGGGGCCCTCCGTGGTGGCGCAGCGCGTTAAAGCACAGCACTGAGAAGCTAACGGCACTTCAGCATGAGTTCTATCTTCAGCCCTGGCGTGGCAGACCTCTCCTGACCCGCCCACTTCTCCCCTCAGCAGTGTACTTCAACAGTCTGCCTGCTCTGCTCCCCACTCTGTCTCTGGTGAATCCTCTCACTGTCCCTGAAACCCTGGCTTGACCTCAGTTCTGTATGCATAAATAAATAAATCTTAAAAAGAGAGAGAGAGAGAGAGAGAGATGATGGGTTGAAATACACAGGAAAAAAAGAAAATACTGTCGACTTCTTTGATGAACCCATGGATGGTCAAGGCGGTAATAAGTGCAGTGACTGCAATGGAGAGGGAAGACCTACCGTGGGTAGGACAAAGAGAAATAATGTGTCTGTCACCTAAAGCTAAAAAGTCAGCAGACAAGTGGATGGGAAGTCTACCTGCACAGGTCTGCCCTGCTTTCCAAAGGTAAATTTGTAAGCAACCCAACCTGGTTTTTTATTGATGGCCCAGAAAACCAAACTTTGACTCATGAGCATGTCTTACCACAATGAACAATACATTTGTGATGGCCCAAGGAAGTCTGAGGCACAAACCCACTAAAAGTCCCAGAACAGGAGACATGCTGGGGTTATGTAAGAGGAAGGATGACAGGAGGTGCCAGGATATGCCTGATAGTGTGGGTGTCAAGAATTACAGTGTCTCATATCTTTTGCTGCAACTTGGATGGAGCCTGGAAAAGATCATGCTTAGTGAGATAAGCCAGAAAGAAAAAGAAAAATACTGATGGTTTCACTCACAGCAAGAGTATAATGGACCAGGCAAGAAAATAATAAGAATAATGAATAGCCATATACCAGAGACATTTTGTGGTGGTGGAGTGGGGAATGGGATCAAAAATAGGAGGGGGGGGTGGGGAGGGAAGTGCATGGGACTATGGTGATGGCACACGGTGACTCAGTGATGGGAAACCCACGGGGATTACAATTGAGATGAAAAAAATGTACAAAATGATGTAAAAATAAACATATTATATATAAAAAATTTTTGAAAAATAAAAAAAGAGTTACAGTGTCTATTTTTTCCAGCAAGGAGTGTTTTTCCGGAGCTATCAGCCCGAACAATTAACAGCGGCTTGTTCTTGGTGTTGCTATCAACTTCCAAGAGGCACAGAGAATTCCTGTGAGGTATGTGGCACAATTTCCAGGTTCTGCGAATACTGTTGGAGTGAAATTCATTAGTTGTCAGTTAAAGTTTACTCACAGGCTGCAGGGGTGGGGGAGTGTGGGGGGGTTGGGGGAGGTTGGTGGGAGGGGCAGGAGGAAGAGGGAACAAAGGTGATTAGAGTTTAATTTTGCTTATTCCTCATTTTTAGTATAGAGAAGTTTTTGTTACAAAACAGAGGGGATTCAGCTGTAAGTTAAAGGGAACTTGATTGTAACTTGGGACTAGAAATTGGAATTACCAAGAACTTAGTTTCCAGTTCATAAGATGAGTAATTGCTTGTTTTCTGCTGTTTCTCCAATTAGACGGAAGATCTAGGAGGTGTTGTTCTGCACTTTGGTCTTATGATAATGATGGAGACAAAAATTCTGGTCCTTTTGGAGTTTATAAACTGAACCAGAAAATAGACTTGGGTAATTTTAAACTACAATATATGAAGGTCTTTATTTTCTTCATGTATTGTTATTTATAGACTCTTCTCAGTTACTTCATTTACATTGGCTATAAATAAATAGTTATTGATGACCTACAAGGAATCAGAAGCTAGTCTAGGTTCTTGGGATAGATATATTAAGTGAAGAAGACAAACAGGATTCTTAATTCATGGAGTTTACAGTCATGTGTGTGAAGTAAGTCTAATTATAAACAATTTAGATATATACAAATAGTGGGAAGTGGGAAGGAAAAAAAAAAAAAAAGCTTTGTGATTTGATCCAGAGTGATTGGTAGTCATCTGATTATACTCTGCTTCAGACTAGGTAATCAAGGAAGACCTCCCAGAGATGATGTTATTTAAACTGAGACCAGTAGCCAAGAAAACTTTCACCCTAAAAAGAAGGCCAGTGTTTCAAGACCATACACGGAGAAATCAATCTCCAGCCAGGGAGGTGACCCACATGGTACAACAGACCTCTCCTATCTCACCCACTGCTCCCCACACCTCTGTCCTGTACCCCAGTTCTTATAAACATAAATAAATAAATCTTAAAAAAAGAAAGAAATGAAGATAGTCAGGTACCAGTTAAATGAAATCCTTATAAGCAAGGAAAAATGCAATCAAGAGTGGTCGATAAACAATAATGGGATAGTAAATTGTCTTCACAAATTAAAAAAAAAGTAAAATTTAATAAAATTCACCTGCTTTTTATTCTTATTGTCATGTTCCAGTAATATTAAGCAATGTCAGTGGTAAAATACTCCCTAAAATATCTTCTGCTGCCTGAAATTTTTAGCAGTTATTGTGATGAGTGTTGAATTGAATAAATATCCATTAATCAATTCTTCTTTTACAGTAATGTTCTATGAAGTTGCAAAGAACACTGAGTAAGTATTGCTTTTAGGGAAAATATAATTTTATATTGCTGTACTGTCTGGTGATGTTATTACCAACAGATCAGTGCATAACCTTGTCTAATGTATGTTTCTGTTTAAAGACAACTTAAAATATATCTTGTTGATTTATTAGTATTGAACTCATGGCCAGCAGCACCAACATATATGCCTAAATAATGATGATCTAAGAGACATATTTTTTTTTTGCTAAGGCACATCACAACCTCCTGGAGCTTAGGAACATAAGATAGCATTCCAGCATTGTACTTGCATATATTTTGAACAATGAAAACTGTGAAAAAGACACTCAGTTTAATATTTATAGAAGTGAGAGCATGGCCAAGCTGACAGTCAGCCTGAATACAATTCTTTCAGCTACTTTATTGATGAAACATTTGATCTGACTCTTGATTCAATTCATTATATTTTTAGCTTAAAAGATAATATCTAAGAACTCTTTTTCTAAAAGATTTTATTTATGCATAAAAGAACTGTGGTACAGGCCAGAGGTATGGGGGAGGGGAAGGGAGTGTGAGAAGATTCACCAGAGACAGAGCAGGGAATTGAACAAGCAGGTTGACTGAAATACTCTGCTGAGGGGAGCAGTGGGTGGGACAGGAGAGCTCGGCTACTTGTGAGTCAGCTCCCTGGCAGGGAATCAAACTAATTCTGCAGTGGCTGCAGATAGCTTCAGAGTGCTATGCTTTAACCCATTGCACCACCTGGAAGGGCCCAGCATTTTATGTATCTTTTAAGGGCATAGCTTCATACCTCTACAAATGAGTGTGACCACACCATACCTACCATCAAAGTACCCACAATCTTCCATCACAGTCCACGGGGGCCCTTCTCACCCCTCTCTGATAGCCATGGTTCTACAGTCATATTTCAAATGTTTTTGTTTGCTCCTTTGTCTTATTTATATTATACATAGAAGTGAAATATAATACTTGCTTTTCTCCCTCTGACTTTGCTTAGCACAATCCCCTCCAGTTCCAAATATACTGATGCAAATGGCAAGATTTTATCATTTTTTTTTT
>NW_004567135.1:15522245-15536350 GCF_000260355.1 Condylura cristata | reverse complement strand
GTCCACATGGCGCCCCAGACCTCTCCTGACCCGCCAGCTGCTCCCCTCAGCAGTGTAATTCATGGATCTGCCTGTTCTGCTCCCCACTCTGTCTCTGGTGAATCCTCTCACCCTCCGCATCCCTGGCCTGTACCCCAGTTCTGTATGAATAAATAAATAAATCTTTAAAAAAAATGATGGGGGAATAGCACAGCTGGAAAGGAGGTGCCACAAGATCACACTATGCCACTCACTATGCCAATACGGGGGTAGAAGGGATTAACATATACAGCTGGGCATAACATGACCCAGCTAAAGGGACAAAGCTCCTTAGGCACCAGTACCCTGCCTGGGTAGGGTAGGACTACAGGACAGATTTCAGGGAGTCAGCAGCAAACAAAGCACTCTGGGAAGGAGTGAGCCCCGCCCAAAGAGAAGGACGTTGTATCTGTGTAATGCCTGCCCCGACATGGGCAGCATCACTTCTGCCCAGCTCTGACTATGCAGGTGTCCTTTTCGCCAGCTCTTTGTCCCTCTGCAGTGCAGGCAGCAGCGTCCGGCCTGCCCATGACTTGTGCCATACTAGCCTTCTCGTCACTGACCCCCCTCAGGAGAGGCCGCTCTCCTGCAACCATGCAGGCCTCTCTCAGCAAATCTGCCCCTTTGGGGCAGCTTTTCCTGCCCAGTTGTGCCTATGCCAGAGTCCTTTACTCCTTTGCCCTGTAAATACAACTAACATCTCTATGTCATGGAGAAACTCGCCTGGGGGACTCGCCTGTGCCGCTGAAAGGGGAGCTCTGGGGAAACCTTTTCCCCAAGGACGCTGCTCTCCAAACCCATCAACTCCAAAACTACAGCATTATGTATTTGGTCCGAAGGAAGCTCTATCTACTGTGTATTTTTATCATTTTCTTAAGTCATCATTCTCAGAAACAGGATCTACAGATACAAATGGGAAATTACCTCAGCCTTGTTTCCATTTCCTGCTTTTGGGTATCTGGTTGGACGACTTCAGCTCAACTTATTACTCCTTATTAAGCAAATGACCATCCCACATGATTTGATTTACGGATCTTCTTTAGTCCACAGGTGGTTGTCTTAGCAGAGGAGACGAAAGAACACTCAAACACTATGCCAATTCACATTCTCAATGAATGATGGACAACCAACCTCAGTTAGGAAATTTAGATGAAGATGGATATACTCAATTAGACTTCAGCTCCCGAAACATCACCAGACCTGTGCTCTCCAAGAAAGGTACATTTTCCTTCTGCCTTCAATATGCTTACTTTTGCAAACTGAAACATTAAAGTGGAGAAAATTGGTGAGTTTTCCATCTGTGGGTCTTTTATTAATATTTATTTAACTATTTTCTAAGTCACTGAATATATTTTGATCTTTTTTCATGGCAATCCTTTGGTGACTGGTTATTAGTATTTAATGTTTATTAATGTAAAAAAATATACTTTCTCTGCTATACAAGCAATCACTATAAGGATCTGATAATAACTGTAATGATACGGAAAAATGAAAGAATTTCAATGGGGACAACTGGCTACTTGTTGGAGAGAAAGGAGCAGACAGTGGAATGGAGGTCAGAGAAATTGAGGTAGTGTATGTAACAGCAGGGAGGGAGGTGGTGGCTGGAAAGACAGAAGACAGGAAAGAGAAAATCAAGCTGATGGTTTTTTGGGGAAGGTCAAAGGGAGGGAAGTCAGAAGTCATGGGTGGAGCGTCTTAGATGTGATTTTTTTTATGTAAGAGATTGAATTGGACTTTGTCTTTTTTGACTCTCATTTGGCAATTCTCTGTAATATTCTTACTGCTTATTTCAAAGGCAGTGAGGCTGGCATAAAATGAGTTCCCTTTTTTTGAGAAAAAAATATTCATAGGTTTTGACATCAGAGCCCCTGCTCTCTTCTGTTTTCTGGTAACTCACATTGCACAATTATTTTCCTTTCTACCACTTATGCAATTCCTTTCTTGGGCAACCTGTTGGAAATGAGTGGAAAAACTGGATGGTGCAAGAGGCAGGGAAGCCTGTGTGTGTTTATATTTGCATTAGACTGTGAGTTACCTATATCTCACAGTGGTTGCCTCAGAATGAGGTGCTTTTACATGCGTTCACTCATTAGATTCCCACAATAATCTTTTAGGCTGCTATTACCCCAGTCTTTCAGACACAGGGAAAAATAGTAATCTACCCTAAGTCATGCACCAAATCAGTGAAAAGGGAAGCCTCATCTTATAATCAGAGCTACCTCCCCTATAATAATAATATAATAATAATAATATATTAATTAAATAATAATTAATTATCTTAAATAATAATATAATATTAATTAATAATATAATAATAATTCTCTCCCAGGGATGAATGACATTTTAAGGATTCTGGGGGAGGAATGCAGGGAGGAGAAGGGTGTCAAGACTAACAGACATCTATACAGAAATGAAGTTAGAAGGGCTCAAATTATAATTCCAGAACCTGAAGAAGTTGCTAACGATGGGGGGCAAATTCGAACTCATCTCAAATGAGTTAATCTGGGTATTGTACAGTCCAGTACAGAGGTTGCCAGATTTCTATGAACTATAAAATTGAAGACCTCCACAATCCATCATGCTCTTTCTTTGTCTATTTCCCTCTCCTTCCTCAGGATTTTATGCTATATCTCTTCGTTGGCGTGTCATTATTGCTGTGACTTTGGGAGTCCTATGTGTGGTGATACTGGTGACGGCTGCGGTCCTGAGTACCATGGGTGAGTATTGTGGAGAGATGACCTCCAAGAAACAGTGATAATTTGCCAGGTGCTCTTTTAAGAATTTGTCATGCAAAAATCTCATTTAATCTGCATCTTAAACTTACTGAATTGGTACTACTAATTCTCATTTTATTGATAAGGGAAGTGAGAGACTAAAAATTCACTTCAGTATTCTAAGCTCATAAACCAGTTCACGGTGGCACCATGATCAGAAATTTAGGAAATCTGTCTCTAAATCTCATCGCCTTAACTACATAGCCCTTCTACCTTCCCGGAATAATTGATTTCAAAGCTGTGGAATACCCAGAATAAGTTCATGGAAAGATACCAGTAAGGAAGGGAGTAAAATATGATGCTTATCTTCCAAGTGAAATACAGTCTCTGAGGCTATACATTGTTTTATTATTCTCATGACTTAAGGAAATTGTTTTGTAGCTGATCTTTCATCTCAATTCCAGCAAAAATGTGCTTTGGGGGAATTTTAGTTTTCAAACATAATAGAGTGACCATTTTCCTATCACTATTGCTGTTGTTGGCATATGAAGCTATATGGAGATCCAACTCAGGGACCCCCCCCATTGGAGAATGGCCAGTTTCTACCCAGAAATAAAGAGAATCAACATCAACCCACAGCATCATTTGTAGAAGAGAGTGTGGCTCCTACCAAGACTCTCACAAACATAGGCAAGGGCAGAGATAAAGTATTAATGGACTCTTTGATTCAGGAAGGTCTATTACTGGTGCTAAGTGCACAGGGAAGGAGCTCAAGTCACTGAATGCAATGATTGTTCATTCAAGAAAAACACACTTTAGCAGTATTATCTCAGCATAATGTGTTCCTGTCATATGCCATCTACAAAATGGTATCACAAATACACTATGCACTTGGCTTATTAATTCATTAACTAACTTAACATTGGTTTTGTGTTTAAGTCTATGGAAGTTTGCAAAATTTGATGTGAAGGAAAGAAATGTACTCTCCAACACTTTAAGAAGTTGATATTTTAAAGTGATAGAATTAGAATAAGAAATGGGACAATATCATGGAAAAAAAAAAGGAAGGAACAATAAAAAATGAAAATGTTGCCAAGAATTATGAAGCTAAATCAAACACATTTTGATTTACACTACATAATCAAATGTATTAGATACCCAACAGATATGTTTCTGAAAATGCTAGTTAAGTTTGTTTTTTAAGCCATTTAAGTTTGTCGCTCATGTTACAGCTTTGTATACACTTGAGTTTTATTTTTACTTGCAGCACAATTATAATAACATTTTTACTCCAATTTTACATCTCTGGTTTCACACCTACTCACTGTTTCATCAACTAGCTAAAAATACAAAGCAGAGGTACTTTTATAATGTGAATAACTGCTCATACTTCTTTCATTTGGAAAGTTGCATTCTGAAATGAGCCTTATTCTTGTAGATTAAGTTTGTGAGAAGTTACTACAGACCTCAGTGATGATTCTGAGTTAATTTATTCATTATCATGGAGACTGGGAGGCAAATCAAGAAGGGACTGGGAGAGTTAATTTTCTAAAACATTAGTTATGGCTCCTTAACCTATATATTTTAATTTTAAATGAATGTAGAGATTTGAATGTAATCTCTCCTATTAAGTCCTACCTTTATAGTTTAGACTAAAATAAAAATGTTAATGACAATTCATTAATCGCTTATTAACTGTTCTCAAGATACATGGTGTTTGCACTGATGTTATGATCTGAACTTTGTCAAATTTATGTTTATTTCTAGCATCAAGTAGCTGCCCCCCTAGCTGGATCACACATGAGAACAGTTGTTACCTACTCAGCACACCTTTAACATCCTGGAACAAAAGCAGAAACCACTGCTTAAAATTGGGCTCTCATCTCCTGAAGATAGACAGCTCTGGAGAATTGGTAGTATATCAGTGGAGTTCATCTCTAATTGTCTGTAGTCTATATTGAGGGGGGGGGATATGTAGATTCAAGGTCATGATCATTTCCCTAAGAGAAAGTAATTTTTGGTATTCTTCATAGTTATAATAACAGCACATTAAACAAGTAAACTATATCATACATGCTTTTTAAATTTTTGTGAAGTAAACACATCTGCTAAAACACATATTTTTCAACAGTCTCAAGATTGCATGACTATAATAATCCAGACACTACTCCTGTGGGTTTGGGTTTCACTTTTTATATTTGGTGGAGAAAAATAGAAAATTCTTCCTCTTGTCATAATTCTCAAGAATGGCAGCAGTAAAATAATGTACATCCATGAATATTTTCTTTACAAGATTCTGGAAAAGGCAAAAGAAGTTGAAAATGTAAACTCTACTACATTTCTACTACAGTGCCCGTGTAATTTGTAAGAAAAAATATTGTTACGTGCCAGGTATTGGCAGGACCAGAAAGAGATACGTGTGGATACAAAATGTTTTGCAGAAAAAGTGGAACTTACCATGAAGCTTGGAGCTCAAGTGGGCTGTGAGAAGGGTTAATAATCAGGGTTGCTACACTATAAATCTAAATAATCTCCAACTTTTGCCGCTACTTTCAATACATTCAATTTCTTGCTTTCTGTCCTGGTTTACATTGTAGTTGACATGAAAATTAATGGAAATAGACATACAACAAAGAAAGAGAATGGAACTGGAAACCAGGCTTTTAGACCTTTCTGTAATTACTAATTTATGCTATATATATATATATATATATATTAAAAGATTTATTTATTTATGCATACAGAACTGGGGTACAGGCCAGAGGTGCAGGGGCGGTGAGAGGATTCACCAGAGACAGAGTGGGGAGCAGAACAGGCATCAATTAAGTACTCTGCTTAAGGGAGCAGCCTGTTGGTCCAGGTCTTCTGTTTCATGTGGATCACCTCTGGGGCGGGGATGGAACTCATGCTGAAGTGGCTTTAGTTTCTTCATGCTGTGCTTTAACCCACTGCACCACCAGGGAGGCCCAATTTATGCTATATTTATGAATAGTTCAATCATCGTTAAAACCCAAGTTACTCATTTATAAAATATGTAATAGGGCTAAATTATTTTAAGTTGTTTTATAACTGTGAGAAGCATTCCTTGACAATGGTCATATCAATTTACATTTTCAATTTGAGAAGATAAACACTTATTACCCACATAAGTTGCCTATAAAATCTGTTGTCCTTGATGAAGTTGATAAAGTTGATTAAGTTGCTGTATAATTTTGACATTCTGGATCTATACTTTATTAGAAAAGTAGACACTAATGGCTCTGAAGAAATGAAATAAACCTTTTGAGATACTCAATGACATTCAAAAACCGCATTTTTCTCTTGCTAGATGCCAGTGTTTGCATGCCTTCAGGGTGATTCAATCATTGACTAGGCCCATGTCTGTAACTAGAGTATCTGTCTCTTTTCTTTGTTTTGGTCTTTCTAGCTCTCTCATCTTTGTCTGTCTCTACCTCTCTTTGTCCTTAACATGTATTTGTATTTTTTTTTAAAGATTCATTTATTTATACATAAATGAAGAATGCAGAACTGGGGTGCAAGCCAGAGGTGCCAGGGTGGTAAGAGAATTCACTGGAGATAGAATGGCGAGCAGAACAGGCAGATTGACTAAGTACACTGCTGTGGGGAGGTCAATAGAGGTCTGCTGTCCCATGTGGGTCACCTCCCTAGCCAGGGATCCAACTCATGCTGAAGCGGCTGTGGCTAGCTTTGTAGGGCTGTGCTTTAACCCATTGCGCCACCAGGGAGGGCCCAACATGTATTTGTATTTTTATTTCTCTACAGAAATTTATAGAAGAGCAAGTGTCTTCCCAACCTTATCATTCATTTTGGATAGGACTTTCTCGTCATCAAGACAATGGACCGTGGCTGTGGGAGGATGGTTCAGAAGTCTCCCCTAACTTGTAAGTATCTGGTGAGACAAAGCTTCACCTCCTTTCTTAGAGAATATGTCAAGCATTGAAACATCTGATTTGTTGGTGAGATGTAAAAGAGAGAAACAGAAAGAGACAGTGATGGAGAGTGAGAAAGAGTGAACCACGGTAGAAGAGTAGAGAGAAATTTGCAGTCAAAAAATGCTGATTAGCCTTTCATTGCTGTCAACACAAGTGTTCACATGACTATCTTACTGGGGAGGCTTTTGGTAACAGTCTGAAGTTGGCTGGTAAGTGGTCATCACTGCTACTCAGTGTAAACTGAGGTTCTGAGCTTGGATTTCAGAGTCAGTTCTCAACTGAGTCAATGATTGTTCCACTTAACTGAGTGAAATCATTGCACATGGTATTTTAACATATATCTCTGTGAGCCCCACTTTCCATATCTGTAAATAAAAATACAGGCAACCTACTACCTACCTAACCCTAACCTCTTAAGATTTTGAGATAAAGGATATAAAAATAAACTCACATAGCACAGTGTCTTACACGTAGTTAATGTGTAATATATGCCATTTATTTTTAAAAAACAGCTTCATTACACATTTTTCAAGTTTTTAAAGTCTATTTCACATTTTTATGGTTAGAAATTTTCCCTTAATGTCTTGACTGATTAGCCAAGTTTCTCCAGCAGAAGAAGAAAATCTATATAGATGTCCCATTGTTCTATTTCTCTATAGAATACTGACTGATAGACACTGAAGAAGAGTTTATAGATGGAGACTTATTCTGAGGACTTGACTCATGTGATTAGAGAAATTGAGAAGCCCTGCAATCTGCGTGTGCAAACTGTAATTCAGTGCTAGTGTGAAGACAGGCGAGCTCATGGTAGCACATTCTCTCCTGGGGCAGGAGACGAGCTGACTTGAGCTGACTCAGCTCAAACAGGCAGGCAGGAGTTCCTCCTACCTCCTCCTTTTTGTACTGTTTAGACCCTCAGAAGATTGGGTGATACCCACATTGTGGAAGATGATCTACTTACTGAGTCCACTCATGCAAAAGCTAATTTGGTCCACAAACTTACAAACACAGTAAGAAATCAAGCTCCATCTGGGTGTGTACAGTTAGGTGGACACGTGCAATTAACCATCACAAAGTGCTGAAGTCTTCCTCACTCAATTGTCTTTATTTTCTTTTTAATATTGGTACAATATGAAATTATATTACCTTTTAAAATTTTTATTATTTGTGTATGCTTTTTTGGGGGAAACATTAGTAGATGCTCTTTTCCATTTATTTAGTCTTTTCAAAAAAAAAAAACTTTTGGATGCGCTGGTCCTCAATTTCTTTCCCTCTGTGTCTCTTAAAAAAATTAATTCATTTCTTTCATGAATTTTGGGTCTCACTTTTACTACTTCCTTTCATCCATTTGTGTGTTGAGTTTATGATTCCTTCTCTAATTCCTTGTATTAATGCTTGACTTGTGCCATTCATTCTTTTTCTCAAATGATTTAGGGCTATAATTTTAATGTGACTTTATTGCCTTTCAGCTTAAAAGGATTTTTTGATTTCCATTTTGAGTTGATATTTGACCCACAGATCACTTAGATATGTATCTTTTAATTTATAAATGTATCTTTTAATTTATAAATGTACATTTGCTTCTGTCCCTTTTTTTTTTTTTTTAGCTTTCAGCTTCACTCTATGTGGTCAGAGAACATACTCAGTGAGATTTCAATTTTCTCATTTGTATCTGTTTTCCTTCCCAGTTGAGAGAATTGTATCGAAATCTACCACTGTGATGTCACTTACAAGTTTGAAAATGTCATTTGATGTATGGAAGCCATGTTATTAAACACATATGGTTTTGAAGTCTATTTTATAGGCATGTGGTCTGTTCCATGCTATTCTTTTTAATATTCCATTGCTTGCTGTTTAATTTGAAGCTTAACTCCTCTCCTAAATTTGTATTAGTTGCTGTAAATATTATAATGTCTATTCTTCACTCATCAAATTCTAAAATTAATTGGCCTTATAGGTATTCCTCTATAATAGAAAAAAAAATCTTAGAATACTCCTTTACTCTGCTTACTCCCCTATTTTCCAGCTATTATTTTTGAGTATTTTGATACAAACACATATTCTTACACATTTTAATTTTTTTAATCTTCACACCCTCCCCAAACACACACACACACACATTTAAATAGCTCTAAAAATTGACTGATGTCTTACAATTGTAATCACTGTAGGCCTGAATCAGAAATTGAACACAGTAGGATAAGCATTGGTTCCTACCTGTCAGAGAAAGGTATCAAAAATCTGAGATGACTTAAGTGAATGTTCCACTTGGGTATTTTTTAAAAATAACTTAGCATTCTGGGTTAAGATAGAAAAACCTTTTGAGTACCAGCTTGTGATTCAACTTCCAAATGGGATACCATCTGCTCCCATCTTCCCCCTGCTGGTAATATTGAGAAATGCACTTTTCAAAGTTGAATTTCGACTTGGCAGGTTTGTTTTTCTTATTCTTCCTTCAGAGAAACCCTTTATCAGTTTTGGCAGAGTCTTATATTTAATTCATCTCTTGGATGAATTTATTTCACATTATTCCACTAAATAAAAGGTACATCAACAGTTGATGGTATCTTGGGTAGGTGAAAATATAATGCTAGAAAACAATATATGTATAGATTTTTTGCAGTAACGTCTTCTGAATATTCCCCAGTACTTATGATTTTCATTGTTTCATATTCCTTTCTGCCTATTCTATTTTCCATTTTGAATCATTTTCCTTAAAACGGAGGTATGTTTCCTTTTGAGGTGAAATTGTAGGGTTGAGTTCTCCATGTCAGTTTTACATGTATTAAAGCCATTATCATCAGGCCCCTATAGATCAGGAAATGTATCCTACAGCTACATGGCCTACTCTATGTTATTCTGTCTCTTTTCCTATAGCAATTTTCTAAATATTCTTTGATTATAAAACTAGAGACTTGTAGATTCTTTTTCTTTTAGTTATTCAAAGATAACATTAAAACATTTTCTTTTCTTTTTAAAGATTTATTTATTTATGCATACAGAACGAGGGTACAGGCCAGAGGTTCAGGGGGGTGAGAGGATTCCCAGAGACACAGTGGGGACCTGTATTCCATATTTTTCTATTTTTCATTCATACTGATTTGCTTACTTACATGCTTAATTCTTTTTCAACGGGCTTCATGTTGTATCATAAATGTTTCAGAATTAATTAGAAGTTTACAGAGTGACTTTCATATGTTTCTTGGCAGACACTGTTGTAAATGAATAGTATAAGTTGCTGAATATTATCATGTATTTCACTTCCACTGAGTCGAGCACAGAGATTTTATTTAACTGCCTTAATAAGTTCAATTTATTAGCTTTTTATAGCTCTTATTTGTCTCAAGTTTTCTTTTGTTTCTTTTTTTTTTAAAGATTTATTTATTTATTAATACAGAACTGGGGTACAGGCCAGAGATGCGGAGGGTGAGAGGATTCACCAGAGACAGAGTGGGAAGCAGAACAGGCAGATCTACGAAGTACACTGCTGAGGGGAGCAGCGGGCGGGTCAGGAGAGGTCTGCCACACCATGTGGATCACCTCTGGGGCAGGCCGGAATCGAACTCATGCAGAAGTGGCTTAAGCTTCTTAGTGCAGTGCTTTAACCGGCTGCGCCCCCAGGGAGGGCCTGTCTTTTGTTTCTTTTTAAACATGTAACTAGTGGGCTCTTTTTAAAATCATTAGTAGGTCCCAATGAATATTTAGTTCTATTGCTACTTCTTGGTTTTCTGGTTGGCAGTAACTTTATCAAGCTATATCCACACCCCAAAACTCGTGGGCATCAAGAAAAAGTATTGTAGAACACCTGTCAGATTCTTTCTCAACCTAGAACAAAACCATTTCACATTCTTAGTCTAATTATTTCTACAGAAGAATTTTTCAATCTTCCAACCCTGGGGTCAAGAATAGAGAGCGATCCAACAAGACTACCTGCCCGTAGCTTAGCGCTGAAATTCAGTGATGGTGTTTGAACTTGGCTAATTAATACCATTCCTTAAAAAAACTGAGGCACGGCCCTCCCTGGTGGCGCAGCGGGTTAAAGCACAACACTGAGAATCTAAAGCCGCTTCCGCATGAGTTTGATTCCCGCCTGCCCCAGAGGTGACCACATGGTGAGGCAGACCTCTCCTGACCCGCCCGCTGCTCCCCTCAGCAGTGTACTTCGTAGATCTGCCTGTTCTACTCCCCACTCTGTCTCTGGTGAAGCCTCTCACCGCCCCTGAGCCTCTGACCTGTACCCCAGCTCTGTATGCACAAATAAATAAATCTTAAAAAAAAAAAAAAAAACCAAGGCACAAATAGAACAGTCACACATTCAATTACCCACAACAGTTACCATAACTTTCTATCACTCTTTTGTCACATAATTCTGCTTTGTAAAGCATTAAAATCTGTAGGGTTCCCCTGTCATTAAATGGCCACAGGATCTGTAATTTTCCCTTTTGTTCTAGTTAATTTTAATAAGTATATTTATCTTATTCATTATAACCATAAATATATATATTCATTATAATCATACAGACACATAATTTTATCAAACTGCTGCTTTGTTTGATAAATATACTCCTTGGGTTAAAACTTAAGTACAGAACTCTCTACAGAATATTATATGGTTCTTTGTTCCCAGAAGCTCTACTTAATTTTTATGCTGCTAGCAATATATTTTTTTAAAACATGAGTCATTTTTCTATATTTGTTAATAGGCAATTTTGTTGAACCTTTGACCATTATGTCCAAAATTCAAGGCTTCTTTTCCTATAATATAGACACTTCAAAAATATATAGACACTTCAGTCACTCTTTTCACCAATATCCTTACCAATGTATTTTAGCTCTGCATAGATAGTAGGTAATAGTCTCATATTTGTTATAATAACCTCATTGTATCTTATTCTAACAGGTTTCAAGTCACAAGCACAGAGACTCAAGAAAAAATAGCTCACAATTGTGTATGGATTCATGAATCAATCTTTTATGACCAACTCTGCAATGTGTCCTCACTCAGTATTTGTGAAAAGCGACTATCAAAATAATGGTGTGTGTGGAGGAGGCTGGCCTGAGGAACAGAGAAGTATGTAGGAAAGTGAGGTTAGAAAACAAAACAAAAAAGCGACACATTAGAGTTCAAGATAAGTGCTTAAAATACCAAGAAAACTCAGTCAACTTTAATCTTCACGGAGCGACAAGATACAAAGGTTGTGATTTCTGCATCCAAACTACTGGTTGATCAGGAGTATGTTCTAGTTAATAGAATCCTGAACATGGAACCAGGGGGCTGGGCTTGAATTTCCATTCTACCCTTAAGTAAATGCCCATAAGTTGCTGTCTGATATTAACCACAAATCCTTGGTATTTAGCAGGTCTTAATTTTTAGTTATTTTTTGTCTTGTCACTGGGATGTAGTTCCTCTGTTTCCAGCAGTAAATTAGACACAGGAAAAAGGTGAAATACATGTCTAAAAGGCTGAATGAAGAAATGAAAAAACCTTCGTGAAATCATAGTTATTTTATTTGCTTTATCAACAAGAACACGATTGTGTTCAAAACCTCATTAAAAAGTGGCAATTCGGCCCTCCCTGGTGGTGCAGTGGGTTAAAGCACAGCACTAAGAAGCTAAAGCCGCTTCTGCATGAGTTCGATTCCTGCCTGCCCCGGAGGTGACCACATGGCGCGGCAGACCTCTCCTGACCAGCCCGCTGCTCCCTTCAGCAGTGTACTTCGTCGATCTGCTTGTTCTCCTCCCCACTCTATCTCTGGTGAATCCTCTCGCCACCCCTATGCCTCTGGCCTGTACCCCAGTTCTGTACGCACAAATAATTTTTTAAAAAAAAGTGGCAATTGTATATTGTTTTCTTAATTAAGTAACCCAAAGAATTCCAGTGCCTTCATATCAGGATGTGGTAAATTGTGATATAGTAGAGAAACCACTCTTACAAGAAAGATTGTTGTCCATCAAAAAGAGATCTGGTAATGAATGTAAAAAAGTAACCATGTCTAGTGACAGAAGTATTAACATTTTGAATGTACTGGTTATTTTTGAAAGATTTGTTTATTTATGCATATAGAATTTGGGTACAGGCCAGAGTTGTGGGGGGTGAGAGAATCCACCAGACACAGGGTGGGGAGCCAAAAGGCAGATTGATGAAGTACACTGCTGAGGGGAGCAGCAGGCGAGACATGAGAGGTCTGCTGTGCCATGTGGGTCACCCCCCTGGCTGGGGATCGAACTTGTACTGAAGCTGTTGTGGCTGGCTTCATAGTGTTGTGCTTTAACCTGTTGTACTACCCAGGAGGGCCCTTGAATGTACTGATTTTTATGATTACCTTTTGGCAGTTTCAATAATTCTTCAGTAATACCTACAAAAACATGTTATTGTAAGGTAACTCTTTCCATATGTCATGATTTGCTTTTTAATTTTCAACCTTTCCCATTGGTACTTTTTTATTTTCAATGCAGAGTTCCATATTATTGAAAGGCATTCACAACTTCCCAAGCTTATTACTGTATGAACAAAAATTGCATTGGGATCCCTGGGTTGTTTACTTTAAAATGAGTTTTAATGTGAATTTCATTTTAATAAAGAAAAAAGCCTATCAATGAAACTTTAGCCTCCAAGTTATGTGCTGTGTGTAACAAACTCCCACATTTGACTCTCACCCCAAAATGATGATGCATTTGGACAAGAAGTAGGTACAGTAGATTTTTCTGTGTTAAACGATAAACTTGGGCTAAGTAGTTAAGGAAACTTAAAAAATGAGAAGACATATTTGGTAAAGTTTTATTGCCATATTTTAATACACAAATGTGTATTTGTTTTTCAGATTTATTTATTTATGAATACAATAACTGGGGTATAGGCCAGAGGTGTGGGGGTGGGGGGTAAGAGGATTCACCAGAGGCAGAGTAGGGAGCAGAACAGGCAGATGGACTGAAATACACTGCTGAGGGGAGCAGCAGGCAGGACAGGAGAGGGCTGCTGTGCCATGTGGGTCACCTCTCTGGCTGGGGATTGAGCTAATACTGCAGTGGCCCGGGAGAGCTCCAGAGGGCTGCACTTTAACCCATTGCACTACCAGGATGGGCCCTGTGTGTGGTTATTATCTGTAAAGACATGTACAAAGAAGTACTTCAGGTTGAAGAGAGGGGCATATCATTTGTGTTTTACATTTTGGGAGGTAGATACCTTGAAGGGGATTTGCTAATGGTATGATAGACCGATATGGAGTATATTTGACTTTGCCCAGCTGGCTCTCAACATCTGGAAAAATGATAGGAGAGTAATATAATTCTATTAGACTGAGTCAAGATGTATGTGGGGATATTTTCCAAAACAACCTTAGTGTAAGAAACTTTTACCTGACTTCCAGAAGTCACAAGTATACTTAGTAATAATTCTAAAAATCCCACATTTCAGTAA
>NW_004567135.1:15478379-15521882 GCF_000260355.1 Condylura cristata | reverse complement strand
CCTCCCGGGCAGGCGGGAATCGAACTCATGCAGAAGCGGCTTTAGCTTCTCAGTGCTGTGCTTTAACCCCCGGCGCCACCAGGGAGGGCCCCAGACCTCTTTTTGGACAAAATGAGAGTGTCGAGTTGGTTAGTCCATGGAAGGACCACCAGTGCTGGCATCCCATGTCTAGGATACTTACTCTGTACCCTGGAGAAAGAGAGGTCTGACTTAACAGTGCCTTCTCTTTCACACAGCAGCAGAGACCTGCACTCAGGCTGAATGACTCAGCGTGTGCTTGTTGGGGAAGGACCTGCCGACATCCCTCCCGCTGACCCCTCAGAGTCTGAGGGGACCACGGAGCAATTGTTCAGTTCTGCCTGTATTTACTACACAGGAAGTACAAACAGATGAACGAAAAAGATTCCAGGACAACTCCAATAATTGTTCTGACACAAACAGCCCAAACAGAAAACACATGTGATTTCCCCTCCGCCTCACCAGTCTGGCATTCAGAGTCAGGCTCACAGAGGAGGGCCGGGCCTCTGCAGGCAGGAACTGGAGGCAGAGGCTTCCCCTGCTGCTGGCTGAGAAAGAAGAGGGGCACGAGGAATGCCGGTCAGTGGCTGGGGCCTGGATCGGTGTCTCTCGAGCCGGGCGGCTCGGTGCAAGCTCACCGCCTCTCACCCTCGCCGCAGCGGGCGTCGGGATGCACGCCAAATACAGCAGCACCAGGGACATGCTGGAATCCGACGGGGACACCACGATGAGCCTGTACTCTCACGCCTCTACGGCGACCCAGCGGCCAGAGCGTGGGCACACAGGTACTCAGAGCCCTTGAGAACTGTGTGAGATGACCTGCGTCTCCTGGGAATAGACAAAACGCAGGGAAGAGTTAGAAAGGCGAGAAAGGACTCAGGACTCGCAGTAATGCTCAAGTGTACGTTTTGCAGCAGGTGCGCCACATACGGGACGTCTCCAGATACTGAAATCTATTCTCAGTGTAGAAGCAGAGGTTTGCTTTTCTGAAGTCCTTCCATCGCTGGCATAGCGGTTGGCAGTTGAAAGTGGGCTGTTTTTACCACGGAGGGCCACCCACAGGGAGGGGGGAAGGCAGGTAGGAATCAGATGCAGGGTACTGTCTTCTTGCTAGTACGTGGGACTTTTAAGGAAGGGTTCGAGCGGATACATTAGCCCTGTATTTCGTCCACTAATTTTGGCTTCTTGAAGCCCTGAGGACTTGCAGAGTCCAGTCAAAGCCAGGGGTTTGGTTTCACCAACTGTGAACTGAGGGGGATGAAAGCAAATGTTTTCTGAGTTCCCTTCAGCTCTGAGATCCTGATTTGCTGATCTAACTAGTGGCCTCAGATGCAATTATACCCTATGCCAGTCCTTGTGTTTCTGTTGATTGCAAGAATTTTATTAAGATGACTGAATAAATGTTTTAAAATATTTCATTTTAGTTCCATTTAGCTTCTACCTTATAATTTTATTTCCAACTATTCACCTCCTGGCATTGTAATTTTTTTTTTTTTCTTCAGTGCCTAGAAGAGGTAATTCACACACATAGAGAAAGAAATTATTCCCTGGGTGACTTAGTCCATCTAAGCCAGATATGTGACTTGAGTTGGGGAAAAGACATCATACTGTGATATAAATCAGACGAGATTCTGACACCAAGTATGTCCTTACCAACTAGCTGTATGATACTTGACAAGTTACTTAAGTATTGTGAGGCCTCCAACTTTTAGAAAATAGGGGGAATACTCAGTATATTTTTGCTTTTTGTATGTGGGGCATTGTTTAAAATACTTTACACTATTAATTCATATCAACTTGGAAGTAATGTTAAACGGAAGTACAAACCTCTCTTTTTTGTAATCAGAACATTATATATTTTAGTTTTATTTTTTATGGATTAACTTTATTGCATATATGTACAAAGGAAAAACAATAAATACTTAACAGGTCAATTGACATATCTACGAACATGACTTATCTATTAATTCCAGTGTCTGAAATCTCTCTATTACATACTACATATTTTACTATATATATTTATTTTCTAGTAAATACTACTATTTTGCATTCTTATTAATTTTTTGGCAATCTGTCTCCGCTCAAGTATGTTCTGGGTTGTTCTCCTGGCTCCCACCTCTCTTCTCCCTCTCCATACACCTCCTCCTCCCCACAACTCTCCTCCTTCTGCATCCTCTTGGATGCCTTAGATCTATGTCCACTTTCAAGGGAATAAAACCTCTCTTATAAGATGGCGATGAGCACTGAAGCTGATGTAAGACCTTGCATATCATATTAAACAATGTTCTACTTGGGAAGCTATTAGGAAAAAGTGGGGAATTCCAGCCCCCTTGATTCCAGCAAAATGGTGAAGTCTCAGTTTCAGTAGCTGCCTGCGTGTGTAACTGGAGATATGTTTGCTTCCAAAATATCTTGTGACGAGTCAGCTATTAAGGCTGTAGTCTTACATGGTGTATACATAAACTTCACTTTCCCCTTTGATGAGAGCCAGCAATTCTCACCAGGGTTAAAGACCAGCATAACCAGGAACAGGCTGTACAAGTACATGCTGCTGAGACTGGAGGGTGGGGAGACGGTGGAACAGGATAAAGTAGCAACTGAAACTTCTGGCAACCTTTCTGTAAGAAAAGGAATTTGAACAAGTAGGAGTGGAGGTTAAAAGAAGCATCTTGGAGACAAACATCTGAAAATAGTTATCTTCCCTTCAGTGTAAGGTCTCCTGTTTTCATCTTTGGATAATGCAGATTTTTAGAGGAATGTCTCTATAGAAGCCTAGTTCTTTCTTAGGAAAATAAATCTGGTATAATTTTACTGTTAAAAATAACAGAACGGGCCCTCCCTGGTGGCGCAGCGGGTTAAAACACTGCACGAAGAAGCTTAAGCCACTTCCGCTGCATGAGTTCGATCCCTGCCTGCCCCGGAGGAGATCCACATGGCGTGGCAGACCTCTCCTGACCCGCACGCTGCTCCCCTCAGCAGTGTACTTCGTTGATCTGCCTGTTCTGCTCCCCACTGTCTCTGGTGAAGCCTCTCGCCACCCCTTCACCTCTGGCCTGTACCCCAGTTCTGTATGAATAAATAAATAATAAAAAAATTGCCAAATGCAGTATCATAAAAGTTTAATTCTTTAAAAAGTAAACAATAATAACAGAGCAAAAATCATGCTGAGAATATTGGCCATACATGTCTGTACAATTTGACCTAATGTAGCACAGTTGTGGCAGAAAATGATTATTTTTTAATTTAGAAACAATAAAAAAACTGACATTCATTCTCTTTTAAGACTTCAATTCTAATCAGTATAAAAACTATGTCTATGTTAATAAATGTCAAACAATTTAGAATATAGAAATTGAAGATGAAGGCAATCGCCTGATATCACCTTTCTACACCTTTGTGCTCAGAGCCACACTCTGTTCGGGGTGTCACAAAGTCTGAGGGCATACTGCCAAATATGGTATGGCCCTTTTTATCAGGATACTTCGAGTCTAATATAATTGTGTTTTTTTTAAAAAAAAAAGATTTACTAATTTATGCATACAAGAACTGGAGTATAGGCCTGAGATGTGGGGGCTGAGAGGATCCACCAGAGACAGAGTGGGGAGTAGAAAAGGTAGGTTGAGGGGAGCAGTGTCCAGGTCAAGAGAGGTCTGCTACACCATGTGGGTCACCTTCTTGGCCAGGGATGGAACTCCTGCTGCAGTAGCTGCAGATAACTTCATAGTGCTGTGCTTTAACCCTTTGCGCCACCAGAGCAGGCCCTCATGTAATTGTTAACAAGCGATGTATGTAGTACTGTTTCATGGTGGAAGCAGCTGTGCGCTACAATGGAGAGTTTGGGCATTTCAACTGGGTAGGAGTAGAGGAGGTTGAGAAAGTTTAGAGAAACAGAATGATGACTGAGATGATATGAAGATGCTCCACATGATATAGGATCATGATTGGGGCATATTTAAGGGGCACGACAAGCAGACGGATATGTGAGAATAGTCACAGTGGCTTTTAACAACTTTGTGTTTTCAGACAGTGATAAGTCATGTTATGATGAAGGGATAGAGCTTGACAAGAGATAAGTCTGCTAGTTGAGAATCTCCTGTGTTTAATTGGGCCATTTTGATTCTATTCTATCTTGATTCTGCTCAGTAGGTAAAATGAGGTCAAGGAAGCATTTAAACAATAACATGATCGAATTTGTGTTAGTGGAAGATCATTTGGGCCACAATGAGGAAGACAGATTGAAAGGGTGTGAAACTAGGTGAAAATTATACCCAGATTTGGCTCTAGTCTACGCGTGAGATTAGGAGATCTGAGCTGAAATAGTAAGGGGATGAGGAGGCATCAGAGATGAAGAGGTTTGTAAGGGCAGAATTTAAAGACTTGGTGATTGGTGGACTGTCGAGGACAAGGAAAAGGAGAGCATGAGTGGACAGTTGTCCTCGGGCGTTGTGTGGAGGGCCTGCCATTTACTAAGATCAAAAGAACAAGGGGAATGGGAAAGAACATGAATTGCATTTGAGTTTGAGGTGATGTAAGAGAAGGAACCTGAAGTTGCAGCTGCCCAAAGGTATCTACATGTGCAGCCTGTGGGTTGGGGGAAGGATTCTGCACTGCACGTTTACAGGGCAATTATTGGTGTCCATGTAAGAGTTAAATGTAAGAATGAGTGAAGTGGCTGAGGAGGAGATGAAATGAAACAAAAGAACAGAGAAGTGTGGCAAGGGGGCTCCAGAAAGAGCTACAAAGATTGAAAGGTGAAATAGGGCCAGGAGGAGGAGGCATCTAGAAAACCAAGCTAAAGAAATGCACATATCACTGCTAATGAACAATGAATTTCTTTTTTTTTTTTAAAGATTTATTTATGCACACAGAATTGGGGTACAGGCCAGAGGTGCAGGGGTGGTGAGAGGATTCACCAGAGACAGAGTGGGGAGCAGAACAGGCGGACTGAATTAGTACACCGCTGAGGGGAGCAGCAGGCCAGTCAGGAGAGGTCTGAGCCATGTGGGTCAGCTCCGGGGCAAGGAATCAAATTTGCACTGAAGCAGCTGGGGCTAGCTTGCAGTGTTGTTCTTTAACCCAGTGCACCTCCAGGGTCAGCCCTGAACAGTTAATTTCTAAAATAGAAAAGCAATACATGTTTTAGAGAATCCAAGTGAGAAGCTGGATAAAAATGGACTGTTTAATAATAAGGTGGAAAATAGATTGCTGGTAAGGAAAGGAATTAATAGTTTAAAAGGAAAATAAACAATTTAAGTCATTTTTTTCTTCTCTCTTCTTTTGAGGAGACTAGTTGCAAAAAGAAAAGATAAAGAACATGAGTTACTATGGGGTTGAGTGCTTTTTAACTATTCTTGAAGTGTCGGAGTAAGCGCTTAATTGTAGTTTGAAAGCAGTATCCAGAGGACAATTTACAGGAATAGTAAGGCTGGAGGGCAAGAATGGATTAACTGATAGTTCAAAATTCCTGCTGGAGACTAAGTGCAATCCTATCAACACAATACAGAAGCTTACTTGGCTGAAAAAAAAAAATCCTTGGGGTCCTCCCTGGTGGTGCAGTGGGTTAAAGCACAGCACTAAGAAGCTAAAGCCACTTCAGCATGAGTCCGATTGCCGCCCCGGAGGTGGCCCACACGGCGTGGCAGACCTCTCCTGACCTGCCCGCTGCTCCCCTCAGCAGTGTACTTCTTCAGTCTGCCTGTTCTGCTCCCCACACTGTCTGGTGAAGCCTCTCACCACCCCTGCACTTCTGGCTAGTACCCCAGTTCTGTATGCATAAATAAATCTTAAAAAAAAAAATCCTTGAATGATAAATTCAGGTTCCACTTTCCCCTTTCCACTTTCACATCAATCATAATGTTCTTGAGTTTCCCCTAACTTTTTGGCTTCCTCCACTGTAGCATAAATCTTTACTGCAGAGTCGCGGCATAAATCACTGACAGTGGATTCCATGTGTTAAATGCACACTCAGGGCTACTGAGCATGACGAGGCAGACACGGAGGAGAATGGTTTTAGGCACTTAGAGAAGGGAAAGGAATAATTCAAATCAACACAAGAAAATATTATATGGTATTATTGACTACGTGTCAGAAATCAGATGGACATAGGAATAAAAATGTTACTGTGTTTATTCATCTGCATAGTTTTGAACAAAGTGACATTGAATCTGGCTCTATAAAGTGGAGACCAAGTTTTCCAGGCAGATGACAGGGGCTTTGGGGAGGCCTTTCCCAAAGCGAGGACCACATGTGGACAGATCAGAGCAAAACAGTTAAGACCCAGCCTGGTGCACAGGTAAGCGATGCAGGCTCTGTAACCTTTTGTGGTGTAGATATAAGAAGAGGATCCAGGAAAGTGGTATTTTCTCTACGTATACTTCATTATTCCTGCGGATGTTTATCTCATTCCTTGGTCTGTACACACCTTTTTCATGCCTCAGGAGACAGTTCTCCAAAAAGCAAAATCACAGGAAAACCAAGCCAAACTGAAGCCCCTCCCAGGCAGCTCATTTTTCTTACTTTAGGGCAGGGGTAGTCCCTAGGGAAAGACCTCATTACAATCAGGGGCACTTGGAATAAAATTCAGAAACATTAAACTCATAGTTAGAAAGAAAAATAACTAGGGGGGAAATCGTGTCAAAGAGAAAGGAACCTGAAATGTTTAATTCTGTAGTCTGTTCATCCTGGAAGCCTGGTATCCTTGGGACTGGCTCTGCCCACTGGGGTAACTCCCAGGGGCTCTGGTTGCCTGGATCTTTCTATAAAATAGCAGGGGACTGTGAGGAGGAATGAGGGATGGAGAAGGAAAGAAAGGTGTGAGGGGAAAGCAGGGGACTGTGAGGAGGAATGAGGGATGGAGAAGGAAAGAAAGGTGTGAGGGGAAAGTGAGGGGGAGGCAGAAGGGGAGAGAAGGATCTGCGCTATGCTGTCTGCCCTATGCTGACAGAAATATTGCTGGAAAGTCCATAGATGTTTAAAAATAGACCTGTAAAGTTTAGTTTTAGATAACCCTCTGTGCCGCTAAATATCACATCTTTTTCGGTAATATTCACTGGTCATAATTCCATCCTTCCTTCGTTCAAATATATTCCGTGCTTACGTGGCAGGCACACTATTTTCATTGTGGGGGTTATGTTCATGAGCAAAATAGACAAGATCACTGCTCTAGTGGCATGGATTGCTCAGGGGAAGGACACAGACAAAAACAAAATCTTTGAAAATGTTACTCCAATAATCTTATTTTTAAAAAATGCTGAAGTGGGGGCCCTCCCTGGTGGTGCAACGGGTTAAAACACAGCACTAAAGAAGCTAAAGCCACTTCAGCATGAGTTCGATCCCCACCCCGGAGGTGATCCACATGGCGCTGCAGACCTCTCCTGACCCGCCCTGCTCCCCTCAGCAATGTACTTCAGCTATCTGCCTGTTCTGCTCCCCACTCTGTCTCTGGTGAAGCCTCTCACCACCCCTACACCTCTGGCTAGTACCCCAGTTCTGTATGCATATATAAATCTTTTTAAAAAATGCTGAAGGGAAGGACCTGCTGAAGTTGACTCAAGGACTACCCAGGACGTGCCATTTCAGCTGACAGTGGGCAGGGAGGAAATTTATCCACCTGCAGGAACTGACGGGCACAGGCAGAGCTGACTCAAAGGTCACCCCTCACCAAAGATAAACAGAAACCACCGGAGAACACTTGATTGTGGGGAGGGTAGTTCTTTTGCCAGGAGATTCTGGGTTCTTTGCCTGCCACATGCAGGAAGCTGAAAAAGCAGAGAATAGGAATTGAATCTTTAATACACGCTTTTATTAGGTTAGGGCAATAATAATATTTTATTTATTCATTCATTAGACCGGCCTAATAATAATCTGAGAAAGGCCGCAGCATGATCCAAAGAAGAAGTTCTGCCGCTTCTAACTGGCGATTTTATAGTGAATTAAACAAAGACCCTTCATTACCAGTGATGGGAGTTTCACGCCAACTGGTTAACAACTTCTGGGAGTTTTATGGAGTCTCCCTGGTAGCTCGCTCTCCTCTGGAAGCACTCAGTATGACAGATAGGGTGTCCTTCACTCTTCCTGACACCTCATGTGAAGTTAATTCAGAGCAAACAGGTCACAGGTCAAACATTGGGGTGGGAAGGGGGAGGCAGAATCGCCAGGCAGGATGCCCCATTCACCCAGGCCCTAGCCCCTGGCCTCTCAGGTCATCAAGGGATAAGTCCACTAAGTTGGGTCAAGATGAAAAATATTTGTAGAATGTTAGACTAAGTGTGGTAAAGTTAATGGGAGTTTTTAAGGTAGGAAGAAGCAAAATCAAATATATAATTTTTTGAAAAGCAATTTCTTTGGATAAAACACTTAAATTTTTTAAAATTTTATTCTTAACATTGAATTTTATCCTTAATGTAAATCAAATCATTGACAATTTTATGTAGGAAATAATTATCAAGAGCAAAAAATTGACTTCTAAAAATGGATCAATTTCACAATTTTTCTTTAAAGATTTGTTTATTTATGCATATAGAACTGGGGTACAGGCCAGACGTGCAGGGGTGGTGAGAGGATTCACCAGAGACAGAGTGGGGAACAGAACAGGCTAATAGCCAAAATACACTGCTGAGCGGAGCAGGAGGCAGGTCAGGAGAGGTCTGCTGCGCCATGTGGATTATCTTCGGGGCAGGGATGGAACTCATGCTGACATGGCTTTAGCTTCTTAGTGCTGTGACTTAACCCGCTGCACCACCAGGGAAGGCCCTGAGCCACGATTTTAACTTACTTTCCATCACATGTTGTTTCAGAGGATAATCATCCATCCTACTTCCCATTTTGTACCTTCTTTGTCACTTCCCATCTCCCACTTGGGAGGAATGTCAAGCACGGACCTCTGTGCCTAGAATATATCACGCAGAGGACTTTACAAGGAAGGAAATGGATTTATGTGTTTTTAGTCTTTCTGTTTTAGAATCCCCTTAGGTTCCCATTAAACTGGAATTCACAGGTCACAAAAGGTTTGAAAATTATTTGAGCATTTTGCTCAGTTTCTAGATGCTTCCTGTACCTGGCAGAGTGACCGGGTTCACCTTGGCAGATCTGACAGGTCACCTAGATTGATAGATGCACTTTATCTAGGTGATGAGTTTGCTAATGACTCAGCAGAACCTCCCCAATTACTCACAGCATGGCCAACAGGATGCTGGCTACAGCTTTTTTTTTTTTTTTTTTTTTTTTTTTAATTAGAACTGGTGCAGAGTTGAGATAGCATAGATCCATCCTTGAGAAATTGATGACCATGTTTCTTTATCATCTGTTTTTGAAGAGACAGAAATCAAAGGCACTCACAAAATCCTTACCAAAAAGTGACTGTCAACCAAGAAATTCCCAAAAAGAAACAGCAGAATGATCATTTCTCATTATTGCTAACAGCTTTGCTTTTTAGAAAAACTTTGTACCAGAAAGTAGGGTGTGGTGGGGAAGGGTTGAGAGGCATCCCTTTGCCAAAAGTAACCAATCAATTCCCACTCTTCTCGGATGAGGTGAAAGATGACTTCTTGTTATGACATTTTTATGAGTCTTTTATAACATGGACTGCCACAAAAATAAGGCGTACAAATAAATCACAACTTGATTCAGGGCAAAGTGGGGGGAGAAAGGGTGTTAGAATGGATGGGCCTGAGAAAGACGAACTGTGCTGGGTGAGACTTGGCCCTGACCCCATCCTGATCCCCATGGTGATGTTTCTGAGGAAGAGGGAGGTTATCTGTCCCCTGATTACCATTGTCCTGCATAACGTGTTCCTTCCCAGAAACAGCTCCTTTTATGGGGTGCTGACATAGTTCCAAGAGGAAGAAGCAACCAAACCCTGCCTTTTTTTTTTTTTTTATTGTTGTTCTCTGCAGAGCCCAGGCCTCCCTCTTCAGCTTGGCGTCCAGCGGCTCTGGCCTTGTTGACCTTGTGCTTGGTGCTACTGACTGGCCTGGCCATCCTGGGGTTTGTGTGTAAGTCTATGCTCTGACCTGGGGGAGGATCCTGGTTCCAAGGTTTGTCTAGGATAAGAAACACTTGCTATGGATTCTTTTTTCTAGCTTTTATCCTGGAACCTGTGGATAATTCAGTGTGTTTGATTCTGATGCACCTATTTAAATGATGAATCCTGGAAGAAACATCAAAATTGATAGATTTTAACATTCTGTTTGAGATAAGAATTTTTTTATGTCAATTTTAGAATCAGCACTTCTTAGCGAAAGCGCACTTCAGCCGTTTTCTTTTTCACAGAAGTGTTACATCTGCAGTGGTTTTTGCTTAGTATATCTGACTGAGTTGGATATCATAGAGGGAAAAGATTTCATTTATATTCTTATATTCTACCTTCTCAGTAGAAAAACAGGCCAGGTCCTAAATCACTGGGATTTTTTTTTTTTTTTGAAAGCCCAGGAAGTTACAGAATCATTTTGCAAAACTTGCGTAAAGCACATGAGGAAAAATACCTATGCCAAAGTCTCAGCTTCGCTTTGAAGCAGGCAAGCTAACTTCTCTTGGGGTGCAAAAGAAATCATCCCATCCCCCTGTGCGTTAAAGTGTCATCAAGACGGCATCAAACAGGTTAGCAGAATGTAAACAGTCAATTTAATGACAAACGCATGAAGAACTTATATGACTGGAAATTCTAAAGAATAAAGGAGGAGACTAGAAATATTTGCCCTGCATTTGAGAACCTGGGGCTTCAAGGACAGAGGGAGAGACTTCACCTGACAGACAAGGCGGTGACCTCATCTTTACCATGAGAAGAAGGACAAGCTTTTTGGAGAGAACATGTTTACTGACAAGCCTGGACGAGTTTCCCAAAATGCCCTCTTCTAGGTCATCAATTCAGAAAAGGACAAGCATTTAAGGCAAAATGATCTCTCTGATTATAAAAGGTGGAGGTGAAGGACGTAGGCAAGAGCAGCAGCTTCTCCTGGAACCTCACTGCTCTCAACCCCAAAACAATCTGTATTCTGAAATGATGGTAAAAGACCTCCTGAAATGCACAGTCTGGATTGGCCCAAATTCGTTTCCAAACGAAGGTGTAAGAAGCCTCTCTGACCCTTTGGGGGAGAGTGACCCCACTGTTGATTGGGTAGAGATCCTATAGTCTTCTCCCTTAATACTGAAAAAGGGGTTCAAGGTAAAAGGTCACAAGGTCACACAGAGTAGATGTTAACCTTCATAAACTAGATTTTTATAGAAAATTTTATTTTGTGATCTTCACTTTTAAAGTATATATATATATATGTATGTATGTATGAATGTATGTATGTATGTGCATATATACACACATTCCTTAGTATTTCTACCCTAACCTCAAAAAACTGTTACTTCATTTTCATATAACTATTGTTTAGTAATCACAACTTTTTGGTATATAAGGCAATTCTCATGAACCACATGGATTTCTCTTTTAGATTTAGAAACCTGTTGTTTAAACCCAAGTTTTGAAATTTTTTAGCTAACTGATATTACAGAAGTTAATTGTCCTCACTGAGAACAATTGAAAATATGTATAAATACAAACATAAAAATGATATTATGACTATTTCAATGACAGAAGATAACAAAATATGGTACACCATCAATACTTAACAGAATGATCATTAGATAAATGGATGTATGGCTTTAGGTTGAGAAATAGTTTGGTAGATACACAAAAATTAACATTAAGTAAATACAGTTAAGGAGTTTATTTTTGCCATTAGAAACTTCATGATTCCACATTTTCAGCTCAGGAAACAGACTTATAGAAATTAATTTGTTCAAGGCAAAACAAGTTATTATTATGTACTAGATTCTAAACCTGAATATAAGCATATGAGATCGCAGACCTATTTTGTCTTCACCATGTGCAAAAATACAAATAGAAATAAAAATGAAAAATTAAGCTGTTTAGTCTGATTTGGTAACTCGGGTTAGTTTTTCAGTTCTACCAGCTCTCCAACACTCAGAAAAACAGCATTTCTCAAAAGGAAGAAAGATTGGGGAATCTCTCCAGACAGCTGCAATCCCTGCAAGTCCAGAACAGGAAGCTTGCAGAAACACTGCAACATGTAGCCGAAAAACTGTGTCGCGAGCTCTACAACAAAACTGGAGGTAAGTGAGTCCTCTCTACAGAGCTCTCCTTTGCCTCAGGACAATGCCAATATAGGGCTGGCTTCCCATCAGTATACCAGAGAATTCTATGACTAAATTGTCTGTCTGGAAAACTTTGTGGCTTGTGTATCCAGATTATCACAAGAAAGCAGGGTCAATATCAAGAATTTCTTGAGGGCCTCCCTGGTGGCCTAGGAGTTAAGTCTTAGCGTTATTGCTGCCATTGCCTGAGTTTGATCCCTGACCAGGGGTTAACCCACTTCTTGTACAGCAGGTGTCTGTCTCACCTGTTGCTTCCCTAGCAGTGTATTTCAGTCAATCTGCATTTCTGCTCCCCACTCTGTCCCTGGTGAATCCTCTCACCCCGCTCCCCATACCTCTAACCTATATTCCAGTTTGTCGATGCAAAAGTAAATGTAAAAAAAAATTAAAAAAGGAATTTCTTGAGATTCAGGTATTTTAAACAATAAAAACAATTAACTTTGAATATCAAAATAATAGTGCTGATCAATAAAATGCGAGGTTAATGACCTTTTTACTTGGCACACAGATGCCTAGAAGTAGCATACACTTCAAAATTTCTTTACAGATCTAGCCCCATTAAGCATAACTACAGATATCAAATTTTAAAAATCACATAGGTATCATGTTAAGATGCAGGTAAACTGAATCAAATTCCAGTTATTTCCATGTCATATGACTTGTCTGCATACCAAAAATCTGCATTTGATAAGGATCACCAATGATGCCAATGCCAGGTGAAGATAAACCATGATTCAAGCTCTGAGACAAGACTAGAAGAAGCACTTCAATACTATGTTGTCCCATTGTTGTATTTTTGTTTGGGCAACTCTACCCAAGACAGCTTTCTGTTCTGTTCTTTACATCATGCATACATAGGAAGCAACACACATTTCCAAGTCTCCACTTTTAATTCATCTGTTAGGGACTCTAAAGTAGGTTGACATCTTGTTATCTTCCATACAGGCCCCACTTCCCACCATGCCCAGCCGTACTGGTTGCATGGTTACCCCAAAAATAACATCAGTAAATACCCTCCTACTTCTCGAAGGGATTCCTTCCCACAAGACTCATAAATCTCCTTGCTCACAAGTTTCAGTCTTTCTTTTTTTGGTAAATTTTGCTGAAAAGTAACTGACAAACCTAGTTGCATACATTCACTGAGTACAATATGATTTCATGAATATATATATTGTGAAATTATTGCCAAGATCAAGGTAATAAACATCTGCCATGACACATGATGAACTCCTCCTTTTCTTCTGATTGTCCTTATTTTCTTCTATATAACTGTAACTTCCTACATTGGGTCCATGTCATCCAAAGATAATACAATTTTTTTCTGAAACTAGTTGTCTCTGAAATTTACATCTAGCTGTATAAAAATAGATGAGAACTTATACAAATAAATTGGGTTTTGTGATTTGGCTTCTCTTTTGAGAAAGGTGACAAGGCATTACAAAGTCTTAAACCTAAGTACCTGTTGACATGAGGCTTTAAAGCTTCACTCTGTAAATATGTTGAAGAGGGAACAATAGAAACAGAAATCATGTAAGAAATGGTTGTTGCAGTAATCAGGATAGAGATGATGCAACCTTAAAATAGGACGTTATAAGTGGAGTTAAATGTGCAATGGGAAAAAATGAGGTGTGAGAAAAATAAAGGAGTCCATGATGGCTCCAGAGATTTTGGGCAAAGCTTCTAGAGGCACAGAGGTGGATCAAATGAAAGGGAGAAGAAGGAACCAAGGGAGGCTTGTTGGGGCATGATGAATTTGAACTAGAATTCAGATGTTCAGATGGAGAGCTGAGTAAGCAGTTGGCTACTTTAGAATCTGCTCTGGGCTAAAGATATAAAATGAATTAAAAAATAAAACCTCCTCAATTTTCACTTAGTTAAACCTTCATTTTAACTTACGACATATTTCAGATACACAGAAAAATACAAACAGTAATATACTTACTTGTGTCTTGACCACTCATATTTCGGCATGTTAATACTTTGACAATGGATTTTTTTTTTTTAAAGAAAGTCATTTATTATGGATACAATTGTGTTACCTTCCCACTATACCCACCAGGGGCCTGGTTTCTGATCCCTAGCTCTCAGAGGCCCAAGGTCATGTGGCCACTTAATTCATTGCTGTTAAAGCCATAACTCTTAGTTCCTATATTTATAACAATTACTTGGACAGTCTGTCTCATCCTTGTCTATGCACTTACTTCTCTTCCCTTGACATCCATCTTCACTCTGATGCAAATAGATTTGCCATTCCAATCCATGCATAACTTAATAGTTATGCAATTTTTCCTAAAATTTTACTTACTTACATTTAGAATGAACTATTGGCATATGTTACCTTTTAATAACCTTTTCAGAGGTATGTAAGAGGATTTTGAGACAAAAAATTATGAATTGTTTCATAAATACAATGCATAATGAGTTTCTGAACAAATGAAAAGTTCTTTATGAAACTGAATTTCTTTCCATATGCTAAATTACATGGATAAGAAGCAGGGAAGTTCTAATCATTCATCACTACACTCCAATGTCCATAAAAGTGGGTAGTATCTGATTCAATTTCTAACATATAGTATCTGATTCAATTTCTAACATATATGTAGCACCAATTATAATTCCTGGCATATGGTAGTTGTCCAGTAGATATTTGTAGTTACCACTGCTGAGACAATTAAATAGCTACAAGAAACAGAATCAATTACTTCTTGGGTAGTCAAATATGATATAAATTTTAAGAGAGGACAAACTGAAGACTTGCATAAAATATAACTTATTAGGGCCCTCCCTGGTGGTGCAGGGATTAAAGCACAACACTGAGAAGCTAAAGTCACTTCCGCGTGAGTTCGATCCCTGCCTGCCCCGGGGGTGACCCACATGGCGCAGCAGACCTCTCCTGACCTTCCCACCTGCTGCTCCCCTCAGCAGTGTACTTCATCAGTTGGCCTATTCTGCTCCCCACTCTGTCTCTGGTGAATCCTCTCACTGCTCCTGCACCTCTGACCTGCACCCCAGTTCTGTATGTACAAATAAATAAATCTTTAAAAAAAAATTAAAAAAAAATAACTCATTAAAATTGGTTTCTTTCCAAGAACACAAATGCAGCCCTTGCCCAGATTCATGGAAATGGCATGGGGACAAATGCTACCAATTCTCTAAAGAGAGCAAGAGTTGGCAAGGTTGTGAATATTTCTGTTTCGCTGAGAACTCGACCATGCTGAAGATAAATACGCAAGAAGCGCTGGTAAGGTTCTGAAGCTTGGTCACAGTCCTCTCACAAAGAGGTCTTTCCAACAGCTATACAAGAATATTCGGAACAGTCAAGTCTCCCACTAATTACAATCAAGACTTTAGTGTCCTGTTGCTTTGCAGGGGCGCCTAGATATATAGAGTTCTATTCTCCATAAATACTAACCCCATAGAAATGTGAGAAAAACTCCTCAAACACACCATCACTCAGGAATCAAATGAAGATTATCTTCATTTCTTACCTCTTTTGGATCAGGCAAGAAAGGAACCATCTGGTTGCAATATCAGAAAGAAGAAAATGGCGCACCCTGCTATTTCACTGTAAAAGTGACAAAAGTTAACATTTAATTAAATTGTTATTATATCTACAAATATATATCTGACCTTCTAGAAATGTACAATCTAACATAGATCAGTCAAGGCAAATATGAAAACATAAATAAAACTATAAATCTCATGTATTGTATAAGTACATACAAGTACAGTACACTATTAATGTGTTCCTCTTTCTCTTGCATCTATTATTCTTCAAGCAATATGACCAGTGTTTCTTTATTATTGTGTTAGTAGAGGTTTTGGCACAGCATAGATTATCAGCAAAAGATTAATTGAAATAGAAGCTCACTTAACTATGAAAATTCTTAACCTCCTTCTAGTTACATCTTAATTTCTACCTACTCGCAGAATTCGTGATGAACAGTTGAACAGTCTTTATAGTTACCGTCATCTACTAAAAAAGTATCTTTTCATCTTTTCCTAAAGACTCAATTTACAGAAAAGGAGGCTTTTTTTTTTTGACTATGAAAATGTATCCTAGCATAAGTCCTGCTCAATGCTCTTGCTGTGTTTCCTCTAATTCTTGAGGGCTCGGGTTTATAACTGAGCTACACTATATTAAGTTGCAGGAAATATTATAAAAGTTACATAACCTCATGTACTTCATATTTACATTTATTTAAAACATCTTCATGTGATTTATTTGCATTCAAATTTTTCCTCTGAAAGTCCAGCTTTCCATTGGAAACAATGTTTTCAAATCTATTTCTTTTGACCTGCCTACTATCTGATGACCAGAGCAATGATTTCATTTGTATTTCCAATAATTTATTATAAGACCAATATATGCCAACAATTAGAGTTGAAAATATACAAATGAGTAAAAACAAGTCGATGTTCTTTAGGAACTCATAGTACAGTGGAAAGTTATAAAAATGGATAAGTACAATAAATCTAATTTCTCTGTTAATGAGGATGAAATTAAGTAGTAGGAAGTAGTTTTTAAATAGGCAGCCAAATGGATTCATTCACAAATAACAACCAGAAAAGCACTCAGGAATTGCAGTCTCACAGTAAAACACACACACACACACACACACACACACACACACACACACTTACCCAGACTGAGAGGAAACTAATATATGTTTTAGAGGAAGGGGCTGTCCTAGACAAAAAGTCCTTTGGAGGAAAATTGAAGTGTGGTGGCTTCTCATTGGCTGGGTCATGGTAATCTCTCATTGGCTGAGCTGTTGCTAGGCAAAAAGGAGTCTCCTCCTTCCAGATTGAGTTCAGGGCTTTGCTCTTCTGGCTGCAGTGTGTGTGTGTGCACTGATTATGTATGTATGAGACTGCTTTTCTAGCCTCCTGACCTCATTTAAGTAAGGTTTCTATACATTCATTTTCACAGATTATTACAAAAAGACACATCGCATATATAATATAGGTGTGTATAATGTACAAAATAAATATGAAAAGTGTCTCTTTTCTTCCTACTTTGGGACAACAGTCATGGTCCCACGTTCTTCTTTTGCCTCTTCGTTGCATTCAAGTACATTCGCATTCTCTTCTCTTTCTCGGTCTGTCTTTTCACAGACAAAGGTTACATCCCTGTTCCTTCACTTTTCCTTCTTATTCATTTTCCAACATTACTTCATATCTCTTTGTCAGTCTGTCTTCCAGATTTTTTTTTGTATCAATCTTTGTGTTTAATATTGTGACTTTAAAAATAATGAGCCATATATAAATCTTATTTGATGTGGTCTCTTTTTAAGTAAATACAATATCTTAAAGTCAAAGTAACAATGCATTCTAAAATAAATTTCGAGTATGTGCAATGTTGCACTTGGTTTCAGAATATCAGTATCTAGTCCATGCTTACCAAGATAAAATAGGTCCTTTAACTGGAACAAATTAGTTAAGCTCAGCAAAAGTGCCTTTCTCTTAGTATATTCATGGATGGAGGCAGAACTCATGTAACTGAGTCAGTTCCATCCATGTAATTGCTTTCATGTAATTGCTTTCACTATTGGCCCGCCTCATTCATCTTTGTGTGTTTGTGTGTTTGTGTAAATGTCTGTGTATATTTATACACACACATGATTCTTTTAAATAATATATCTAGTAATATAAATAACAATATATACACATATATGAATACACACACATATGAAATCAGGGCATTGCTATGCTGGTTGCTGTGACAACTCTAAAGCTAAAGGTTTTCTTATGCACCTTTCACAGGACCTTGCCCTACCTCAGAGCTACTCTGAGTTCTTCTACTCTTACTGGACCGGGCTATCCCGCAATGGCAGTGGCAAAGCCTGGCTGTGGGTGGATGGAGCCCCCTACTCTCCCGAACTGTAAGCCTTCAGAACATTTTATGGGAAAGACATTCAACAGAGAGGTTTTGCTTGATTGACAGACTTCAGCAATTTGGTTCAACAAGCGTTGACCAAATATCGGCTTTGTATTGGATACTCTATTGAAGGAGATCCATCCAAAAGATGGGTAAAACATGGTGCCTGTTCTTGAGTGACTTATGGACCAATGAGAAAAGCAGATACAGAAGGTTAGCTTAATATGTAGGGATAGTTCTCTGTTGGGCTGCTTTCTGAAATGTTGATTTATTGAAGGGCCTGAAGTCTCTCAGCATAATTGCCAGAAAGAGGGTTGGGCAGGGGTGGTGGGGGGCTGAGAGGGGGGAAGAGGGAGGAGAGAATAGAGAGGAGAAAAAGGCGAGCAAGAGAAACTGTTGTACTGTTGACTGTTTAATGTCCCACCACAATCTGTTGTACCTGGAGATAGTATAATCCTTCATATTTCTTGGCTTTCTGTGCAATGAAATGGGGAGCAGCTCCTTAAAAATACAGCCTCTGAGAATACATTTGTTGATGATATAAACAGTAATATTACCACCATTTAGTCTCACGTGAGCATTTAGAAAGGAGTATGCATGGTTATACTTCTTTGAAAGAGGTGAATGTGAATTCACCTCTAAATCTATTTAAAAAAAATAGATGATAACTTAAAATCATGTTTGCCATTCTCAATACACCATGCAGGATTTATTCTCCATGAAGACAGGGCAGGTTCAATGTATCAATGTAATAGTGTTAAATTTTATCCTTAAATACTTGGAGTCCTAGGGAAGGGGCATAAGTTTTCAGTAAACTCATGATAAATTTAGGTTATAATTAGTGTCTTCATTTTTATTATGAATAGCTTTTATTCTTTTGGTTGACCTGCCGGAATTTAAGGGTCCGAAGGGACTTGGTCTTCATCTCTCTAGGAACCTCAATAATTTGGGGATCTTTTCTATAACTTCACCCAGTTAGGTTTCCCCTCTCCACCCACATCCCCCCCATGCTTTTTGTGTGCTTAAATTTTTATTTTAAAAATAATCAGTGACTAATTTAACTTCTTTTCTCCATTTTAAAGGTTTGAGGTTATAATTGATTTCGCCAGCCTGAGAAACAGAGACTGTGTGACCATCCTCAATGGAAAGGCTTTTTCAAAAGACTGCAAAGAGTTGAGGAGATGTGCGTGTGAGCGGGCGGCAGCTATGGTGAAGCTTGAGAGGCTCCGTTAACCCGTCTGAGCCATTCCATGAAGTGCCACACTCAGCGGCTGCAACTACAAACTTAAGCTCCCTTCAGAGAAACTGATGACCGACACATGTCAATCTCTTAGTTGCACCTGTAATGGTTTGACTTCAGTTCCCATTTTCTCACATTTGCTCCATATTTATACAACAACTCAGGAGTCAATGCAAGGGATATTTGAGCCAGTGGGAAATGGGAAAATAATCCGGAAAGGCAAGGTCTGTGATTGCTACAAGACTTTCCATGTTTCCTGTACAGGATCACAATCACTTCTGAGCTTGGATGTCAGCATATAATTCCCAGTCATATGGAAATCTTATTTATGTACCTCCAACCAAACTCAGACACCCAGATTTATAACCCACCTTCTTGGTTTAGAGATAACTTTCTAATGTCCTCCTCAGCATATACTATGACCTCCCTATTTCCATGTCTCCTTTAACATTTGGAGACGTGAGACTCTTACTAAAATAGAGGAAATAAATGTAACAACTTTTGCCTCAATACCCAAGTAGTTCTTGAGAATTCAGCAATCACTCCCCACACTGTGCTAGGAAATACACAACTACTTCTTTTTACTTGCCTCGATGTATACCTTTTCCTTCCCAGAGCCTCAAGAAAGTTCTCATCGTCTATGGTCATTACCTGCTTCCTGTTGAAACAGTCCCCTTTATTGGCATCTGAACTTCTTACAGTGTACTTCCTCGGTGTCAATTTAAGACTGGAGTGGTTGTCTCCTTCGTCTAGGAATCTCTCCCAGAAAAGACATTTTCTCAATTCATCTCCATAGCAGAATTAACATCCCTCATATTCCTCTCAGAAGAAGACAAAAACAAAGTCAGTTTCTTTTCGTCCACTATGTTTAGTTTCCATTTGTATTTTCTTCCATCTGATTTATGTATAGATTTTGCAGGTACTGAATATTTAATAATAATACATATGAATAAATAATGTAAATTATGTGATTTTAGAATGGATTTTTGATTTGGGGGAAAACTTAGCATGGAGATGTGCTTCAAACTATAACAATAAGAATTTTAATTAGTTGAGCCTGAGAGTTTATGACAACTAGTGCTAGTTGTTTATTTCAGAAAAACAAGAAATCGTTGAGAGGCATCTTCAAAGCATCTCTGTTTTTTAATAATTTCCTAAAATAAAATCCTTTGAGACAAGTTTATGTCATCAACACATGGCTAAGGAAGAGTAAACCGATTTGCAATTGGGCAAGTTATCCAATCAGGCTGTGGAGAAGCAAAAGACTGTGACATCCAGGGATAAAGCTGGTGTCTAGACATATCTTTCTCAGAATTCCAAGACGCATAAAGTTAAAAGCAATGGCAAACACCATCAGATTGCTGGAATTCATTGGTTTAGAGACAAATCAATATTAAAGTATGTAAAAATGGGGAGAAAGGACTTAGTGATTCAGTTTTAAAATTAAGGAGCATCAACAGGTCTAAACAGACTAATTTGGAAATATGAATTTATGTACACATTGTCAAAAACCACTGACGTCAGGGCATTGTGGATTTTACTAAATATTTCCCATAATAGGTGCAAATAGTTAATACATGTGGTTAATATAATAAGCACATATGAAATATGAATTAAGCCTTTAGCTAAGCAATTGTTATTTAAGCTTATTATTTTTGCAGAAAGAAAATATCACTACTATGGAAAAAGTCAAATGACTTTGCAGACTAAGTTGTAAAATAGGTGTAACCAGGTATTCCCTAAGCAAGGGTGGGAGTGGCCAGGGAGGTGACTCTAGAAGACTGAGAGAAGGACAGAGAGAGGGGAGAAGACCTGGCTGAGGAGAAGTGGAGACACAGTGGGAAAGACGAGACCAAGAGGAAAGCCCGGAGGAGTCACGTGGAGTGGAAAGACCTGTGAAGAAGAAGCACTGGCTTCTCAGCCTCTGACTTATACCAAGGACAAGTCAAGTTAAGATAAGACTTGAAAGAGACAGAGACGTGAGTGAGAGACCTGTGGGGAGGCTGAAAATGGCAGCCTTTATTCTGACTTGGGTTGTGATTTTTCTCCTTCCTTTCCAGACTTGCCTGTCTCCTTCTGCTTCATTTCTACGGATCCCCCCACCAGAAGGTGTCTTAGACTTGTGGCAGGCTTTTGAATCCACCCTGTTTGACTGGGCATTTACCCATGATGGGGTGGGTAACTTCAGTGCTTGATTTGGAAACTGGATTCGTTCTCTTCCTTTTATTGCACACTAATTGTATTAAAGTTTTCCATGAAGGTCTTATGCACTAAAGTATATTTTGTATTGATGTAGTGGATGATAAAATCATTTCGAATGCACAGGTGAGGAGGTCCCTGGGTGGCCCTGGCCCTGCCCTGTAATAAAAGGACTCCTTATCTTAACCCCCAGCATCCTACATAATTGCAACCTAGCTCAAGAATAGAAAATAAGTGTCTTTAAATGCCATTGCTTTGCCACCTGAAGAGAGGGTGTTCAGTAATATGCTCTCCTTGTGTACAACCAAAGCAAACAATGATGAAAAAGCAAACATTTGCATTTACTTGACATGTTTGTTTTTCCCAAAAATAGGCATCTCCATCTTTGCCCCCAACTCCACACCTGCCTAAGGAAACCCACAACCCTCATCAAATATGAGTCAACACTTAAAAGAACGAAGAGGCAGTGAGACTTTTTTAAACTTCAGAAATAGGGAATAATCATAACATGAACCTGAAAATATGGTTCGCTGAGAAAAAAAATTACCATGGAGAATCAGAGCTCAGCACCCCGGCACTGGTTTTCTGGCATGAGAAGAATTTTTTTCTTTTATGTTCCTGTGTGCTTAAGTAATTCTGAAGAAACTGAAGGGAAAGTCAAGTGAGGAACTTGGTCTTTCCTGGTGGAGCCAGCTCCCCAGGGCACACAATGAGCTAGTTCTTTTCCTGAGGATATTGGATCAGCTCTTAAAACTTATCAACAGGAAGCAGGTCGTGAGCTTTTAACAGCAGGAAGTAGGAGAAGCCCAAAGTGGGCTTGACTTGGGGGACAATGGCAGATCATGTAGCAAGCAGAAGAGTCTGGTCGTAGGTTGTCTCAGAAATGGTCTTAATATTTGGGATTCTGATACTTTGTGACTAGATTCCTGTAGTTGTTGGCATATGCAAAAAGCCACATCAACTGGCCTAAAGTGTCCATGACTTTCTTTATAAGGCTTGTGGCACTAATACATGTTTAGACTCTCTTAATATTAGTATTTGACTCAGATTACTATCCTGTTGTTTTTATTTTACTTGTTTAATGCACTTTGACCATCCTGTATAACAGTGTCTTTACAGTGACAGGACAGTGCTTTCTTTTATTTTCCACTTTCCAAAGCTGTCTTGGGACCCCGTGAATTACAGCAGACACCCAATTCATTGCTGGTGAGACTGAAGATGCAAAGCTGGTGACCCCAGTGCTAAGGCCCGATCTCTCACCGCTGCCTTGAAAAGACCCTCGTATCCCAGGTCAAATGCAATCTGCAGAAAAACAAAAAAACTTACACACCAAATTTCTATATGGAACGCAACATTGCCACTGAGGAAATTCAGTGGAGCTTAGGCCAGCTGCTATATAGATAAAATTCTGATTTGTAAATACTGCATAGTACACTGGTGTGGTGACCTCAGTGGGAGGATGTTTGCTTTATGTTTCATTGTGTTTTTCTAAAAAGAGTTATTATATGCTTCCTATTCTCTCTCTAAACATAGCTCCATGACAATACTTTGAAGAATCATGAAGACAATCAGTCTTTACTACTAAAAGTTGCCATTGTTCTCCTGTATTCCAGGTGATTATATTCAGCTGCCAGCTGCCAGCTGTGAAACCAAATGCAGGAGACACACACAGGCCCTTTCTTCATTAGTCTCCTATTCTAGGGCAGCAGAAAACAAGAGAACATCCCTTGTAGCGAAATTCCCAAATTTAAGCTCAAAGTTTAAAACACACACACACACACACTTCCCAGTCTTAAATAATTTTATCCTGCAAAGGTTACCTTTTTAACAATAGACTTTTAGTTTCTTTTAAACAACTTCCATTGTCTGGGTGGATTAGATTTTACTGAATGCTTATTTATTTAAGTAGTGTCTTCCTTATAAGGAAAGAAGGCCCAAATCCTTCTTCTTGAATGAAGGATTACTCTTTGAAAGAAATAAAAAATTGAAATAAAATGATATTGACTAGAGCAAATATTTGATGAGAGTTTAGTAGAAGGTGTTGCAGGATTTATAAGAGAGTGGAGTGGCAGAATAGTCCTGTGATAATTTTGTGAATTTTCCTTCTTCAGATTATGCAAGAGGCTCTCCTGTCCCCCAAGTCTGGGGAACAAGCCCATCCATGTGCATGGGGTCTGTGGACCGAGACTCAACTGGCAATAGATTTATTTGAGGGAGATTCTTTAACTCTAAACAGATATCCTCTCCAGACAGTGGCTGACATTTTACATATAACTTGATGTCTCCCTGTTCCTGTAACATGACCAGAAGGAAGCAATAGGTGGGTGGCTAGAGATGACGGGTGATTAATTGCAGACCACAGCAGTAAGCACTATGGAGTGGTCTGACTATTCGCTGCACTTGCCTCAGCAATTTACATAAATGAATGGCTTAATTCTCAAAAAAAAAAAAGATTTTGAAGTATGTTCTATTTTACCACAAGGAAGTTGAGACAGAGAAATGCAGTTAAAAATGCAGGAATGGGGCCCTCCCTAGTGGCATAATGGGTTAAAGCACAGCACGATGAAGCTATACAAAGCCACTGCAGCATGAGTTGGATCCCCAGCTAGGGAGGTGATCCACATGCTGCAGCTGACCTCTCCTGACCTGCTCACTGGCCCCTCGGCAGTGTACTTAGTCCATCTGCCTGTTCTGCTTCCCCACTCTGTCTCTGGTGAATCCTCTCACCACCCCTGCACCTCTGGCCTGTATCCCGGTTCTGTATGTGTCAATAAATCAATCTTTAAAAAATTAAAAAATAGGGGGCCCTCCCTGGTGGCGCAGCGGGTTAAAGCACTGCACTAAGAAGCTGAAACCACTTCTGCATGAGTTCGATTCCCGCCTGCCCCAGAGATGACCACATGGTGTGGCAGAACTCTCCTGACCCACCCACTGCTCCCCTCAGCAGTGTACTTCATTGATCTGCCTGTTCTGCTCCCCACTCTGTCTCTGGGGAAGTCTTTCGCCACCCCTGAGCCTCTGGCCTGTACCCCAGTTCTGTATGCACAAATAAATAAATCCTTAAAAAAAATTAAAAAATAAATAAAAATTGAAAAAATACAGGAATGTTAACAGTAAGAGCTCAGACCAGGAGGGCTGTAATTTGTGAGGTGGGATAAGCAGCGAGAGGAGTAGAGAAGCACCACAGCTTATCCTCAGTGGGACTCTCACTGCCCGGCAGCCTGCCTCTTCATCTATGGGGAAATAGTGGGGGTAAGGTGAAGGCAGGCAGACAAAATTCCCCCAACCCATCTAGGTTCTTCTAAGCCCTACTGGAGCACCAAATTAACAATAAATTAATTAACAAATTAGTAGGAGGAAAGGCCAAAATTTAGTAACACAACACAACACAACAAAAACAGACAATTATGAACCAGAGATATCCTACAGGGGAGCGGGACAGAGAGGGATAGGAAAGAGGAAGGGAGGGGTGTGGAGACTCTGGTGATGACAAGTGGTGGAAGTGGAGGAGAAGTAAACATTGTTTTAAAATGAACAATGAACAATAACGTAAATAGATACACAAATTAAGAAAAAAAAACAAAATTAGTAACACAAGTGCAGAATTGCAAAGTTATAAATTCTAAAAGACAATGGAGCAAGATCAGGGATATTAATTTTGTGTTTGGGGACCCGGGGCTTCAAGAACAGGGGTGACCTCATCCATATCAAGAAAGCAGAGTCTCAGACAGTCAGAACATGTTCACTGATAAATCTACACCTGAATGATGCTCCCCCAGCTACATTCTCTCACTGAGGATGGGGAACAGCCATTGCTTCTTCCACTAGGTAGAAAAGCAAGGAACAAAAATTTCTTTCACTGATTATTTAATGCTCTAACATTAAAAAAAAAAAAAAAAGACACCCCTGCATTCTTTAAGTAATAGTAACAGACTTCTAAGGCTCACAGGGTCTTGGTTGACTTTCAACTCCTATGGAGGGCACAAGTACCCTACTTGGTGCACACTGAGAAAAGCCTCTGTGACCCTGTGGGGGGCTTGACCCCACACCCAGATCGCTGGTCCTTCATCAACCCAGTACAACTCTGCAGCCCTAACAAGGATGTTTCCCTCCAGGCTGAGCACAGCAGCCTTCTTCCAACTTGAGAATCCATATCCCATGCTTCCCATCTATGAGTAAGATAATACCGTGCCTGGAAGCTTAGAAAATGTACAGAGATCATGCAGAAGGTCATATTTATTTGTTAAAAAAATGCAGCATCACATACTGGTTGTACATCGTCTGCCTAGCAACCTAGAGAGTCCTGTGTGCAGTTGTAGCCATTCTGGAAGACAGAGGAGAACAGAGGAGGGAGAGAAATAGAGGAGGAAGTGGAGGGAAGGAGAGGATGGGGAGGAAAGAAGAGGAAGAGGAGGAGGAGGAAGCCTGAGGGGGGGGGTTGAAAGGGGGGGAGGGAGGAAGGACAAGTGGAAACGCTTTTTCTTCATTTCTCCGTTCTTCAGGATGTTATCATCTGTAGCTCTAAGTCAGTGTTATTCTTGGCAATTTAAACAAAGTCAAATGACTATCTAGAGAGTACTGAAGAATATTCTCAAGCATATACGTAAAAGTCAGCTCTGAGTCCCAGGGAGCCAGTTCATAGCGCTCATGTCGACTTTCAACTCCATTTGCTGGTTGGCATGTTGTGGCAGGTTTTCCAGTGGCCTCTTCCAGATACCACTGTAACAGCCACGGCTTTGAGCATGATTTCTTTCAGACACAAGCTCTTAAAGCATATTTCTCACAGACAAAGTGTTTCTACCTGGTGCAGTTACTGGAAAGGAGGAACTTGTCTTTGAGGTACCCACAAACCCAGTTAGGTGATTGGGGTTTCCTCTTTGGCAACCTAGAGAGGCCGTTCAGTAGATCTGAGGTTAGGTGGGGGTTTTGATGATGTCCTTGTGGGGTTGCGAAACCAAGGTGTGATATTTTTGGTTTGGTTTTGTTTTAATATGGCGCCCCCTTGTGGTAGACCTACTTCATCCATAAACGCTGTTCCATCTCATTAAAAATATTTTAACAGAATTTCAACAAATACTATATATTTTTTAAATACTGACTCTTAATTTTCTATGTGCTGAACCTGCTCATCAACCTCCCCATTTCTATCTGAAAAGCTTAATGTGGAAATTGCTTAAAATTAGTATAATCTCTTTGCTCTAACGGATACAAAGGGAATGTACTTACTAATTTCATTATAGTGTTCATTCAGACTCAAATTCTGATGAAACTATGCTAAAGGGGAATGGCAGGAAGACTAGGAAAGAAGAAGTGTTTGTAGTGATTAGCTACTCTCTCTTTTAAGGGGATATTAGATAGGAATACTGTGTAGGTTCCAATATACATTTTCTTCTTCTTTTTTTAGCAGCTCTAATAAAACTTTTATATATATATATATATAGATATTTTTTCCAATATTACTTTTTCTTTTCACACCCACCCTCAAAATCTAATCACCATCAACCACTAACTAACCACTTGGCTCCCTCTATTATTCAAATCTTCATCTACTGTGAAATGACTCCAGCTTTGATTGCATTCAGGAGGGTGAGAAATTATCACACAAGTAACACCTGGGAGAAATCTAAGGAATGGAAGAAAATGAGCTTTTGAGTTCCTCATGTTTCTAAGTTTTCATATAGCTTTTCCTTCAATGACTTACTGGTCAGGGAAAGGAGAGGAGCCACAGCCAAGGTAGGTTGAGTTCATCATGAGATAGTCTGACCCAGTAATCCAAGTCAGGTTTGATCTGCTGAAGCCTGTGAGTAACAAAGTCCTATGAGAAATAAAACCCGAGGGTGAAAGTGTTACCTTGCTGTTCTCTCCCTGGTACTGCTGGGAGTTGTAGTTTCCAATCACTGAAGTAGAGGGTAGAGTCCAGAAAGCTGGAGTAAGGGGTGGAGTCCACAAGACTCTGCAGTTTTTCTTGAGGACATCCTTCCCCTTAACAAAAGGAGGAAAAGCAACAGCGACAAACTACTGGGAAATATAAAGTTTAGCATTTTGCCTTCACAAATCAATGAGAGCTGAGGGGGTGGTAGTGGTATGTTTACAAAGGGGTACATTTTATAGACCTTTTCCCTATTGATAAATGACCAATGCAGTCATTTTCCATAGTTCGATGAGAAAAATTGGCATGTGGTATTAGAATAGTTTTAAGAGATTCCGAATTTGGCAGATAGCCTATGTCAAAAAAGGCAGTGTTATGTTGAACCCTCGTTCTTGTGAAAAATACAAATATCTTTGATATCATAGGCCATCTAGATCATTTTCATGTATCTTTCCAAATGATAAATAGTTTAGGAGATTCCAGAAGCAACTGCACTGGAGGAATATTTTTTGGAAGATATATTTCTACCTTTTATTATCAAATTTGCACAGGAAGAATAGTATAAAACTATAATTGCAATAGGTTAGTTCAATTGCCCTATTTTACTGCAGTTAACAAATTGTTCCATTCTTATAAAATGAACTTCAACTAATTAATGGCAATGGCATGCATTTTTAATAAGGTCAGATGTAATTATTATGCACTGCCTTAACACTTGTTTAAGGGTACAAAAGATTTCAGGGAAACATCTTACTGTTGACTTGTTAAGGTGCCAGTCAATTAGAGATTTAATGTCAATTAAACATTCATTTGTAAATGTGTATTGTTTATAGACCTTTTCACTTCATGACATCAACTTTTTATATTTCTGCTTTTCCTTGAGAGTTACAAAATTAACATAGTTACTGCAATTCCTTATAACACTGAAAATAATGTATTGAAAACATATATACATGAATAATGAATATCTTGGAATCGATTAGTACATTATACAACAGTATTTCACTTAGCTTCTCCCTCTTTTGGTTAGCATAAAGGGGAACAATATGTTCTTGATTTATTCCATTCTCTTAACATATAAGTGATATTTTCAGAATGATATCAAGCCATGAAACAGTGTTTACCATGTCTGTCTCACCCTTTATTTGTAGAAGCTCAGTGTCCTCCTTCTGACAGTGACCTATGCTTTCATTCCACATTTGATTATATTCAAAGACACGGTAACAACGTTCTGCATTATGAATGCAGGTGTCTGGGCAAGGAATATGGTTATGGTCTTCGAATAGGAACATTTTACTTTATTATTGTCTTTGTAAAAAGATTAATAGCGCATTTCTTCACAAGAACGCCCACGGCCACCCCCAATGAACCCATCATCCAACCAAAGTGCTCACCTGATGTAGAGTTTACCAGTTTCAGCGTCTCTGACACTGACTGTGGTAAGATTAATATAATTATTTTCAACTGTAGTAGGCATCTAGTTTAAGGTAAGGTTATTTGGAAATATCTTCTCCCAACTCATTCCTCTTCTATAATAACAATTCTGATCATTCTGGTTTTATAAATCTTTTCTTTAAGCTTATATAATTTATTGTCCACACTTGTTTATTGCTTCTTGTTTGTTATAATTTTATTGAACAAATTTAGTTTTAAATTTTATTCTAAACATTTTTTATTTTAACTTTTGAGATTCTTAGCTTTTCCATATATGCACGACTCACTTTTTCATCACCAAAATATCTAAATACGATTGAGCTAAAGAATAGATCAATATTAGGTATCTCTCATTATAGGATCCTGACTGCCATGTTGCAGAGACTACAATGTGTCAGTTTCTTTTGAGGAATTGATGCAAATATGTGTATCTGCAGAGTGGAAACTAATGTTAGATCAATAATGTGGGCTGAAATTGTTTTGCATGAAGGTTTGGCAATATTTCTCCTGGAGTGCAGTTTCTCTTCCACTGTGTGAAGTTCAGCAGAACTCTGTCTTGATGAATGAGTTTCTCCTGATGCTTGCTTGCAATAATCGACACCTGGAACCCTTCAAATCATAGCAATAATTCCTAATAAAATGCCGACATAGTATCAAAAAGTGATCTTTCAACACAGACTAAAGAGAAATACAAATAAGTGTTCATATTTGCCTTTAATGGACATTATTTATGGTTCACTGATTGCGTTTTCAATTTTTGTTTAAAATTTAAATTATTCAAGAATCAAATGTTACAAAAGATACACAGCAAAAAGTTTTCTTTCCCATTCCTTACTCACCCAATTGCATTCCCCCAAAGCAGTGTTAACTAAAAGCAACAGCTGACTGGGTACCCCTCTCCTTGGTTCCAACTTGGGGGAACAAGGAGAGACATGTTCTTAATGAACACTGGATTTTCTAAACTGTATTGGACCCATGCATTCCATTTTTGCACAATTTTCCTGTAAATAAACCTGACATGTAGCAGTGGGGGAAATGAATATATAAAATAACATAGAATTGATAAAATAACATTCTACTATATAGAACTGATATTTAAACCATATATTTTGATGTTTGCTATATCAGTTAAATAGGCATTTTTGTAATTAGAATGGACTGTGTCATTGATCCATTAAAGTTTCCTGGTTTTTAATGGAAGAACATAATATTGCTAGATAACAATGGTCTTGTTTGGCAGTCCTTTTTCACTTCTGCAATTTGCTTTCAGTGTGTCTGATTGTAAGTGGGCATTTAAAAATAAATTTCTTTTAAAAATGAAATAGTGATCCTCCCTGGTGACGCAGTGAATTAAAGCACAGCACTAAGAAGCTAAAGCCATTTCAGCATGAGTTTCGCTGGGAGGTGACCACATGGCGCGGCAGACCTCTCCTGACCCGCCCGCTGCTCCCCTCAGCAGTGTACTTTGTCAATCTGCCTGTTCTGCTCCCCACTCTGTCTCTGGTGAATTCTCTCACCGCCCCTGCAACTCTGGCCTGTACCCCAGTTCTTTTTTCATAAAATAAATAAATTTTTTAAAAAATGAAATAGCATTTGATCACCTTTTTTGAAAAGCACAGAAAGATGAGCAAGTGAGATAAGAAAAACTGGAAGTTTTGGCATTTCTGTTGGGCTGTGCTATTTCACTTGAGGTAATAGAGTTCACGATTATTTTCTAAACTCCTACTAAATCTTAAAGCATTCCTCTAAGAACCATCAGAAATATAAGCTCAGAGCTAACATGAAAAAGGTCAAGTTTCTTATACTTTGTACCAGCAATCTGAACTTGCCTATTCTCAGAATTCCTAATTCTCTACCACCAGGTAAGGTCTCCTAAATTTAGAAATGATTTGTCAAAACAAAGGAAAAGGACTTATACAGATAACAGCTCTATCTCTGGCTTTCTGAACTTATTTTTTTTTATGTTTTTCTTTGACTTTAAAAAAATAAATGTTAAACTTTTTAACTGGGGTAACTTTAATTTATAAATGGATAAATAAATAAGAAAACACCTAAATCCATACAAATAATGCAAAATAAAGCTTTTTAATTACAGCTATAGAAAATTTATTTGCTTCCTTCTAAACCTTCTAAACCCTTAGATGCTACTGATAAATCTTAATGTTCAGTTGCATGTTTAATTCATATCTAATGCTATAGATCCCTTTGAGAAAAATTTTACATTATATATATTACGATATTTTATTATATTATATGCATTATGACCCATATGTGAGTTATGTTAAACATGGTAAAACGTACAGCATGAAAGATTTCAGTTTATGCTCTTCCCTTTCTAACATGCATTTATTCTAAATTTTATTTTATAAATTATCTTGAGAGTTTTTCCTTTTATGTTATGCAAAGTTTGTTTAATGCAAACTTGAGAACTTTCTTTAGACCATATTTAGCTATATTTATTTATTCCCTTTAATTCAATTTTGAAAAATACTTCTGCATTTGGCAAATGAAGTTTTTATAAAATAAAAGACTTACAGGTTCTAATTAAATAATTAAAAACTTGTATTATCCCTTAGGTCTATTTCACAAGGTCTATAACAGAATGAAACAAATAGCACACCTGAGGGGCGAGCTAAGGGGCCTCCCTGGCTGCCAAAGCATTAAGGCGTAGTGCTGTGAAGCTATCCACAGCCACCTCAGTATGAGTTCCATCCCCAGCCAGAGAGCTAATCCCCACATGACACAGCAGACCTCTTCTGCCTTGCCCGCTGCTCCCCTCAGCTGTGTAATTTACATGGATCTGCCTCTTCTGCTCCCCACTCTGTCTCTGCTGAATCCTCTCACCACTCCCCCCACCCCATACCTCTGACCTTTACGCTGGTTCTTGTATGCATAAATAAATAAATCTATAAAAAGTATATACTCTATTCAGTTTGGAGAAAGATTAAAGGAAATCCTTAGTGCAGACAAAGTGCACTGGAAGCTACTATGTCACCCTTAGGTCTAAAAGACTAAGGGGAGGGTTTTATTGGAAATTTGTGACCTGACACAGTGAAGGATGTTTCTAGTCTTTTCCAAACCAAAACATAGCAGGGAGAGAAGCTGGGAAATAAACACCCTGCCCACTCTTCCCTTTTCATCCTTTGATCCCCACCAGTGCCATGAAAGGTCAGATTGGCGCAGATAATGTTGTTTATTTGCATGGCAATTCCCAAGGCATAGGGTGAGACTGAGAAGATCACTCAGTTCCCCAAATCTACTTGTTTATGGATAGTCTAATACTAGATAAGGTTCAAGTGTCTCTGGGTTTACAAAGCTATAAAAAAAACACCTACCTGTTGAGTATCACAAACTTAGTATGCTGCTTAATGTTTTATATATTTTATTAAATGATCCTCACAACCACCTTATGATATGCTGAAAATATTAAACCCATTTCATAGATGAGGAAAACAAGTCTTAAAGAAGTTAACTACCTTAACAAAGCCCAGAGCAGGAGCAAGTATGAAGGGAATGCTTCTCCACTCCATGTGTCGAAATCAAGTGGGGAATGAAAGATCTCTGTCGAAAGAAATCAAGTGGGGAACCTTGTTAAAATGAAAGATCTCTGTGTCTCCTCAGCTTCCAACTGAGAACCAGACTATTTGTGTTTGAACATCTACATGTGTTAACAAACACCTCAGTTGAGATGTTTGAAAATCACAAACACAAATTTTACTAATTTGAGGAGAAAGAATACCTTCAGGGAAGTTGTAGGGAAGGAACAGAATCCTTGTCTGTTATCTTCTTGAAAGGTCCTCCCCACACAGCCTATAAATACTTCCTAGGTTACTGGTTAAAACCAAGCATAGAACTGTCAGGAAAAGACACAGATAAAGCATTTTTATTTGCTTTTCAGTCTACAGGCTTATTCTAACAAGAATTTGCTCACTTTTAAATCATATCAGGATGCTCGTAAACTTTATTTTCCTTCTTTTGCACAGAAAATTACTGCAGTTGAGTCTGACCAGAGATGGATTTGGAATAGGTATTTTATTTGTATTCATTTTACCAATTGTGATTCTTTCTACTGAACTATTTCATAAAATGAGAAGCAACTATATTTCTGTTTCCTGCGAGCCAGGAACTCCGGTTGGGCAGAAAATGGTGAAGAGGAAAGTAATAGTGTCTGCACTCACTTTTACTTAATACTCTGAAGTTTATTTTCAAGTTTATAAAACTGAGGTGTAGAAGATAGGTACTCTGAAATATAAGAACGTGGAAGTTAGAGAGGTATCCCTGGTGGCTTTTTGATAATGAGGTTTATGAGACACAGTATAGTCTGGGAATTCTGATCTCTCTGTCTCCATCACTCACTGTCTTTTCCTACTCAAAACTTCCTACAAGAACAAGATAGACAGTTTGCATTTTAGTTAAGGGATCACACTATCTAAATGATTCCAATGATGCCAAGTTTAGTAGTCTTTCTCTTACCTTATAATGTCTTTCAAATATCTATTTTGCACAGTTTAAGTTAATTAAACCCTAAGTTTTCCTGTTCCAATAAAAGAAATGTTTCTGTTTCTATCATACTATGTTGAGATACCTAAGAACAGAAAACAAACAAAAAAAAATGAAAATCTTGGAACCAGAATAATTAGAAAGCAAATAATCATCTCATAGATTGACTTCTGGATGTAAAAAGAAGAGATAAGCTCTCGTTTAGGATAGAAAGATATAGACAGAAGGAACTACAAGGTTTTGGTTGGAAAGATAATGTCAAAGTGACTCCAAAGGAGACGAATAAAGAGGTAAGTAAGCAGACTGATGGCTGGTTCTTCCTTCACCCACATCTGCTATGGTGCACTCAGGCATTTGTCTCTGCTGTCCCTTTGGTCACTTTGTAGTCAAGCAGTTTGTCCACCCTTGCCAGGCCAGCCTTCCTCTCACACATTAAAAAATACTTGTTCTGACAGGAGGTCGGGTGAATCTTCCCATTATGAAAATAAGCACAATTCATAGTCTCTCTTGCATTTCCAGAAAGCTCAAATCTGTGAATAGAAAAGGTAGCATGAGCTCCTTGAAAAGTTAAATAACAATCCACAATCAAACTGGAGTATTCTGTTGCACCAGATGGAGACAAAAGTCTGGGGAAAAGAGTAAGTAATAATATTGAGATCATTGAGAAGCTTCCAAACTGCTAGAGTGTATACACTGAAATAGCTCAGAGGTAACTTAACATAGCATAAGATTAAGCAGTGTGTGGACAGCAGTGATAGGAGACCAGAGGAAGAGCTAGCAGGAAGTCTGAAATGATGGGAAAGATTTGATCCTTTTATAGAAGATTAGAGTTTAGCCCTGTCCTGAAGGAAAGATAGGACTTATATAAACAGAGAGGCTACAGGACAGCACTATAGGTCAAGCAGCTATACAGAGTGGGAGTGAGCTTAGGGAAAGTTAAATTGATTGTTTATGAGCTGAGGGTTAATGCTGTGGAATAGCAAACAGAAGGCAGCATTCTGTGTTGTAACTGCCTTTTAAGCCAGCTCTCTGGCCTACTGTTTGTCCAAGCTTTGTGTATTGGTGACAGAGTAAGCAAACAGAAGGTCCTGTTTATAGGGAATTTACAGTACAGTCAGAGGAAATTGGTAAGAAGCCAATAAATAAATGGCCAGGAAAATTTCAGAGTGCTAAGAGTTATGAAGAAATAAGGTGGTAGCATGGACTTGGGTGGGTGTGGCTAATTAGCTTGGGTAATTAAACTGGCCTCAGAGAGGAAGGGATGTCGAAACAGAGAATTGAGCCAGTAAAGGAAGCCTGTGGGGAATTCTTGTGGCAGAGCAATCTAGAAGGAAACAGCAAGGACAAAGCCCTCAACTGTAGGGTGAAAGGTAGAGTTGGGTTTTTAGTGGTTTACTTAATATGGAATGATCAGATGCTGGCTCACTTCTTAGAATGCCACAAGAACAAATAATTCATTGGTGAGATACTCATTGATAACACACTGGAAACTTATGTGATATTATGAAGCAGTACCATATAATAAACATTTATAAAAGAATAAAACTATGATTTTGATGAAACCCAAGACACATCTTGATATTTGATTAATAGAGCAGAGAAGCCCTAAGACAGCAAGATCAGTTTGATTTGCTGAAAGAATTGGGAGAGTGTTCTGACTGTAATGTGAATGAGGCTGCAGGTTAAGGGAGACAAAACCCAAGTTCTATGGAGAAGCTTGCTTGTACTCATACACTAACTCCTATTTATAGGAAATGTTTAATGATATTTGTTGAGTAAATTAATTGAAAATTTGGGTGATCAGATTGCACAAATTTTGGGCTATCCATTTAAATTTTAACTGGAGAAACACTGAAATGTTGGTAGACAAGATGAACAAAAGGTGTTGAGGCAGAAGACTGGAAAGTCACCATGGAAAGGAATGCAATGCGATCGCCCCATTTGTGTGATTATCTGTAAAAAGACAGTCTTATGTGGTGCCTTCAGAACCACCTTGGTGGTGATGAGAACCCCTGGGGTGGAAGAGTAGGTAGGTGAAGTGGCACTGAAAACTCAAAAGGATCCTCAAGGAAATGCCTTTAGCCATAAAATGAGGATGGTGAATGTGCTCTACAACTGTGGGAAGAATCAGATCAAGTGAAAAATAGAAGCGTATAGCTATCTATCTATATTCAATGCGGCAAGTGTAAATACGGGGGTAGAAATGAATAGGGAAATCATTGGGAGTAGAGGTGAGCTGTGACTTAGAGTAGAGGCATGTAAACTTAGGCAAGCAGAATTGTTGTATTATTGATACTCGCTGCTCATGTAACCCACCATAGGGTACAGGGCCACCTCCGACGTTGTAGTAACTTGTACTTAAGAGGAAAAGTATCTCAGGAATCAAAGTCTCTCATCCTGCTTTCTGAGCGGCTAGTGACTTACATGCTGCTGGAGGGGATGGAGCCGTCTTGCCATGTCCAATCGTTAGAGTTCCGGCGGGATAATCCAACCCAACGAAAGAAATTAGTCCTGCTTTTGATGTATTCCTGTTGCAGACACAAGCACAATGATCAGAGCGGCCCCCCCTTGTAAAGACATAAAGACAAAAATTGATGGATGGACAAGAAAACAGGTACAATAAAATCTACATTAATATTCATTATAATAGGTTCTTAGAGTTGTGCCTAGTTTATTCTTTTAGAAAAAAAGTACTTGTGGCATAAGTAAAAAGCAGTGATTGTACACAAGCCAGCTGATACGCTAATCTTTCTATGTGTTTGTTTTCAATGGAAGATTAGAGTACCAAGTGGAGGACCAAGTAGGATTTTTTTTTTACAAAAGTTTATTTTTACATCATTTTATACATTTTTTTTCCATCTCAATTGTAATCCCCGTGAGTTTTCAAATAGGATTCTTAAATGAGAATATGGGTGACCAAAGAGAAGGGAAATTTAAAAAAAGTAATATATTGTTAGTGAAAATTTGTATTCCCTAGATTTAAGTTCCACGTACTTTTGTTTCATTGATTGGTTGCCTACAAAATCTTACATATAGAAGTGTTAATTTAGTTTAGTGGATGAAGTAAAAGAGAATTACATGGTGTTTTTCTCTAAGCAATTTAGAAATAACATATACTACCTTTTCCCGTTGTCTTTTTTCTACTTAGCATTATCCTTACCAATTATACTATATCCTGTACTTATTTTGTTCATTGCCTTTCCAACTAGGATATAAGATCCCCAAGGTTAAGGATTTTTGGCTGTTTTACTAACTGCATAAGATTAAATCCTCAAAGTATTCCAGCATATATTTGTTGGATTAAGGGATGAATTAGTCAACCAACCAACCTATGTGTAACAGAAATGAAAGGAAGTCAAGTGTGTGTAATTCTCATACCTCTCAGAAAATCAGGTGAGACTATGTTATTGGCATATAAAAATGACTTGTGTTTCCTGACAGACATGTAAGATATAGAACGGCAAAGTTTGAAAGTCACTTTTGACTGCTTATTTCTTATTGTTTGAACACCTGTCATTTCTGTTCGTACCTATACTTTTCTTTTAAATAAACCTACATCCTATACTTATAAAGTATGGTCTACCTGAAATTTTGCCTAAAATTCAACTTTTCTTTATTTCTCAAAAGTTACATTACTTCTTCTCTCTTAGTCAGAAATCTCCAACTGGTATCAGTCTAGAAAAATAAAATTGAAAGCATATGTATGTCTCCAACTAATATCTTTTTGGAGTGGAGATTTCAGGGCATTCTCACATTGCATCTGATTGGAAAGAAAAGTCAGTTTATTTGTCTGAATGTCTTCCCTATGAGTCTGAACCCATAAAACAGGGAGATAATATGACAAGTTAAATAACAAAACACATAAGCATGGGGGCCTCTATTCATGTCCAGAGCACCACTGTATACATCAGGTCTCAGGAAGGCCTCAGTTAATTTGCTGATCAAATGAAGATATTCTGTCAAATACGACAGGCTTGATTACTTGAGTTCTGTGGAATTTCTCCAATACAAATGTTGTTGTTCTAGTCTATTTTAAAATATATAAAAATATTAATTATTTCTATATGAGAATGTATGGAATACATATATAGAATTTCTGCTTTCACATTATGTTTTGATAGATAGATCTATAATTAGGCAGAAGGAAGGTCCCAAGGCTGGGTTTCCCAGAATTTGAGAAGAGAAGCTACATGAAATTATAAAAGGAGCATATGTGAGGGGTGTGAACATATTTGGACACAATATAGTTCTTGTTTCAAACTGTCAAGAAGAAAATTTGGAAAACAAACTCAACGGAAAAGTTCTGACAAATATGTGCTGCGATAATCTGAGGACCTAACTCCATGCAGTTATTAAAACAGACAAAAATCTCTAACCTCATGGATCCTATATCCAGTTGGAAAGGCAATGAACAAAATAAATAACCACAGTGTCTAGTATAACTGGTAAGGGTAATTGCTCAGTTGAAAAAAGACAAACCAGACAATTTTGAATCTGTAATTTTTGTATCTATAAATAAAAAGTCTCCCAAAGCTATGTTTGGGAAAGCATATGCAATGACAGTTTGCATCTAAGTTTGTTCAAATTGTCCACATTTGTGCAGAAACTAGTAAAATATGTAATATTTAGATAAGATTAGCATTTATATTTTACAATCATATGAACTTTCTTTACATTTCCAGATTCTTTTGTAAATTAGGAAATAGAATTAAGGACACTAACCAAGGCTCAGTGAATTCTTACACAGAAAAGATCTGAACAGAAAGTGTTATAAATCCTACTTACGCATATTCTATTCTCAAATGCAATGCATGCTGTGCTCTATAAGGTTAAAGTTTGCAGATTAGCACCCTCTGGGAGACAGGAGAAGTGTAAAAGGCAAAAACCTAATATTTCACTATTTCTCCTTCTGACACCAAAATAGTTGACATGGAAATGTCCTTACCTGAATGTTCTGGTCGGTGATCTTCACGAGGGTGGCATTTCTGTCAGCACAATACTGCTTACCTCCGGCCCAAGTCACATTCTGCCTGAAGAATCCATAGCAACTATCTCCATAGTATCGCCAGTTTTTATCACAGGGGCTGCAGGGATGAGCTAGGAGAAAGTGAACACGGAACCTTTCATTCTAAATTGAGCTGACTTACATTTCCCCTATACTCAGATTGCTTTGCTTTGCTTTGCTTTCAGATTTCAAGGTTCTCTACAGCTAGCACCAGGGTTAAGGGTGATGAATAGATGATCCAGCCATACTTACTGAGAACAACTTTTGGTTCTAATTGTTCTAATATTTGTAGGAAATCTTGACAGACCTTCTTTGTTAGTTGCTTCAGAGTTGCTGAGGGATTTTCATTCTCTGGTTGTTGGTAAATTTGCTGTGTGACAGCTAGATGTAAAAATTAGATCAATTCATTATCAAAATATGGGGATGCAAAGAACTCTGTAAATTTTAACTTCAATAGAATTATCAGTCACTGAATGTTTACTTGAATGAGTGCTGAAAGGGATCAAGTTAATGGGAGAGGAAATGACAAATTAGGCATTATTTGCTGACAAGTTTTCATCATTTTTCAAATCACTGTGAAGGAATTCCATGTTGTATATTGAAAACTCCCATAAGCCCTTCCACCTTCAAAAAAAAAAGCTAAGAACAAATTGAGAGCTATGTTAAACTCTGACTTGAGTTACCCAGAAGAATGAGTGATTTGTTTGCAGGAACAATCACAAATAAGAAAATGACAAAGTGGTCGTTTGGCTATTTATCTTAAATGCACATTTTTAAGCAGTTTCAGAGAAGTGAATGACCTCTGTTACTTGGAATTTTTCATGTAATATTATTGTGATATTCAGGTAAATAAACAGCCAATGGTTCTAAATTATTTGTAAAAAAATAAAGAAGTATACAAACCATTAACACCTACACAGATAATAATGTAACTCTGAAGGGCTCTTTGGTTTAAAGGAATAAAAATAATTTCTAAATTAGGTGGACTATGAATTTTCTCTTTCCGGAAGTTATCCCATTCAGGAGACAAAGCACACAGGAAAATATTTTTGGAAGAGAGAATACAATAAGCAAAATCTCAAGCAGAGACCCAGGCAGAATTTTTTTGTGAAACTGAGAGATTCCACATTTTGGGGGGTCTTAAAGATGAAGGGCAGAGAGAAAAAAATTCAAAGGAGAGGTGGACCCACTCTCAGTTGAAAACTCTTGAAAGTAGTTTTTAATTAATAAAAAGAATTCAAAGTGGATTTTAATCAAAAGGGAAAAGTCAGAACATTCCTTTATTAAGACTATTTTGGCCGGCCCTCCCTAGTGGCTCAACGGGGCTAGGGCGCAGCACTGCAAGCAAGGGGTGAGTCACACCCACCGGGAGCTGACCCACATGGCGCGGCAGACCTCTCCTGACCCCACGCTGCTCCCCGCAGCAGTGTACTTCGTCGATCTGCCTGTTCTGCACCCCTCTCTGTCTCTGGTGAATTCTCTCACCGCCCCTGCACCTCTGGCCTGTACCCCAGTTCTGTGCGCATAAATAAATACATCTTTTAAAAAAAAGAGTAAATCTTAAAAAAAAATGAAGCTTTGGGGGTACACCCAGCCCCTTAGGTTTGGCCTTTCTCAGATGAATCCTCTGGCAATGTGTCTATACTTACTCATCATCCCCAGGGCCACCAGCCCAACGACCATCCCCATGCATATGACCAGCAGAACCAGAGTCATCACGCGCCATAAAGAGGAAGAAGCAGCATCAGCTGTTGGCAGACAATAAACATGGCAAGGGCAGGCAGCAGAGACCCGCTGTGGGGCAGACTCACCCCTGTCTTGCCCTCTCAGGATCTCCCATGTGACATAAACAGCTCTGCTGGTAAATCTTGACAGTGTCTGCTTGGTCAACATCAACAATAAGTACAACCCCCTCCCATATCCCACGCTACCCTGACCCCAATGCACTTCTCTCTGAATCAACACATAACGAACTATTAATACCTTATTTTCTGTATTTGTTTTGGTCTGTGCCCTTCTATAAACAATTGCTTTCATAAGCAGCAAGTGGGGGAACACCCTCATTAGCTGATAGCCTACAAAATGGGGTCTCCTGAAATATTTTCCCAGTATCCTCTTGCTTTCTATCTACCCCCCACCCCCAGCACTAAACTCTATGAGCCTTAATGCAAGGTTCCCTGCTGGTATACCTTGTTGTCCACCTTCAAAATAAATTACCTGAGCTTATGTGGATGCTATTCAAGTGCTGAGGGCCAAGAGATCATTCAGGAAAGTAAAACTATATGTGCCATCCCAGGTTGACCCATTTCTAAAATTTATTTCTAAATTTCTGGCTCTGGACATTCTTACCTGAGGTGAGAGCTGGCTTCCGGCTTTTAATGTTTAAGGTGATGTACCCGTCTTCATCCTGCATGGCTTTTCTTAAGACTGCAAGTGAGCTGCGGACTCAAGAGCTTTGCAAAATGTACTGTCCACACTTGTGATTTCAGTGTCTGCAGCTCATGACTCTCCTATCAGTTGGGGCACATGTGTTTTTTGTTTTGTTTTTGCTTTTTTTTTTTCCCCAGGAAGTCCTTTCATAGCTGTTCAGAGATACAGCAACCTTGAACATAAGACATGAAAATAATAATAACTTGTGGTAAAGGAGTAGATATGGCATTTGTTTCCTGTTTCCTTGTTGTCAACTCTGAGTGAAAGAATATTCCATCCTGTGTATCCTCTCAAAGAACAAGAGTTCAGACTCCATGTGAACCCTAGCAGAGTCTAAATCATATTATTTAAGTGAACTGATTTCCAATGAAAAGTCATGGATAAAACATCAGCAGAAGTACAAATTTATAGTTGTCTGCTAAGTCTGGTTTTATTTATTTGTTTATTATTGTTGTTATTCTTTTTTTTTTCCTGATCCCTCGTTTGGCTCCTCTAGATTCCTTTTCTTTTTCTTTTCCTTCTATCTTATTTCACCAAGCATAATTCCTTCTAGCTCTATCCATGTTGCTACAAATGGCATGAGTTTATCTTTTTGGATTGATGAGGAGTATTCCATGGTGTATATATACCACATCTATTTGATCCTTGATCCATCTCTTGGATCCATCTCCTTAATCTATCTGCCAGATCCAGTCATCATCTGTTTTGGGGTATTTGGGTTGTTTCCCCTATCTTACCTCTTGTAAATAGTACTGCAATAAACATCGGGGTGCAAGCATCCTTTCAAATTAATATTTTGCATTGCTTGGATAGACTCTTAGGAGTGGAATTTCTGGGTTATATGGTAGTTCCATTTGTAGTAGTTGAGGAACTACCGCTTTCCATAGTGGTTGGGCCAGTCTGCATTCCCACCAGCAGTAACTGCTAGTAACGTCTGTTTCTGCCATGCCAGACTCTGCCCCTTGCTGCCTGTGACAACCCTGACCTTCCAGTGCAGCCAGGGACAAGCTCCATCCCACCTTGCCCTCCTCCATTGCCCCTCATGGTCTTCTTTCCCTATTACTCATCTTTTTGGTTCTTTCTTTGCTTTTTTTACTTAAAATCTTTTTTCCTAAACTGTGCAGAAATACTAAAAAATAATTATGACTGAGTGCCAGAGAAAAAAGGCTGGGTAAGCTATAGCTCGTAGTCAAAGTGGCACTTCTTCAAGAAAGCTTTTAACTCTGTCCTAGTGAAAATAGATTATTTCTAAAAAGGTACAATTAGTTAAAAAATATATAAGATCTGTGGACATTTAGATGTTTTTATAGTTATTGTAAATATTTTCCTATTTGATGAACAGAAATGTTAAGGTATGAAGCATAATAATTGATTTGCTTTAGGGGTTTTCCACATTTTCTAGGCCTTTTGGGCAATTGGTTTAATAATTATAAAAACATTCCATTTATTTTTTCTTGTCAACCACCAGAATTGTGCTGGGCTTCCTTCTTGATTTCTGAAACAGTTAAGGACTTAAGAATGCCTACGCTGTACATTGAATACCAGAAATAAACAAAACTGAAATGGGTAACAGGAGCCTTAAGAATGACATTCTTTGCATTTATCACAAAATGACTATGTATCGTCACCTATAGCTCAGCCTTCCAGTTTTCTCAAAAGAAGTTCCTTCCTCTTTCTAACTGCAATTTGTGGTTGGTTTCAGGATTTTTTGATAGTTCTAGCACAGTCTGAGGGGCTAAGGTCTAGATCTATATGCTATAGCAATAAATTTGCTTTTATTTGTACTCCAAATATTATAGGCTCCCCCAAATGAGGCTTTGTGGTGTGAGAAAGGAGTTCTTGCTAGGTGAAAGCAAACTACTAGGTTGGTGACATATTAGTCTAAATTCTGTTTTCTCCTTCAACATATTCTATAAATAAAAGTTGAGTTACTCAGCAAAGATAAGCAGAGAATTGCAGGATAAAAGATGAAGATAACAACCTTTATCCTCTTTCAAAGCCCAGGGGCTTTGCTAGATATCTCTTGACTACCTTGCAAGACCTATTATTGATATTTTATTTCTGCTTGCGAGCTATATAGCTTCCTGTTCTTGGGAGCAGAGTAGTACATTTAAAAGTACATCAAATTCTGATGACTTTGAATTTTGAATAAAACCCTTAAAACCCTTTATTGTTAATATTTTATAGATTAATAGGCTGGTTTTGTTTTGTTTTGTTTTTAAGATTTACTATATTTATGTTTACAAGAGCTGGGGTATAGGCCAGAGGTGTGTGGAAGGATGGTGCATGGGGTGGGTGAGAGACTTCACCAGAGACAGAGTGAGGAACCCAACAGGCAGATTAAATGAAATACACCGCTGAGGGCAGCAGCAATCACCACTGGAATAATCTTCCAAATGTATAATTTTTGTCTCTTATCCCCCAGAGAATGCATTCCATTGCTCTAAAAAGCAACTATCTGTCAACTGTGGCAGAGGATTTGTTCTACACATTAGAAAATTGAAGGGGAAAAAAGTGTTAGTCTGCACCCACACCCTGGAAAGTTTATTATCCTTACAATACGAAACATCTGCAAATAAAACAGGCAGAATACCCAGAGTAAGTATGACTCTCATTAAGATTTGGAGTGAGGCACAACGGGTTAAAGCACTGCATTAAGAGGCTGAAACTGATTCTGCACGAGTTCGATTCCCGCCTGCCCCGGAGGTGACCACATGGTGTGGCAGCCCTCTCCTGACCCGCCCGCTGCTCCCCTCAGCAGTGTA
>NW_004567135.1:15459528-15478279 GCF_000260355.1 Condylura cristata | reverse complement strand
CCCTGAGTCTCTGGCCTGTACCCCAGTTCTGTATGCACAAATAAATAAATCTTTAAAAAAAAAAAAAAAGATTTGGAATGAAGGCAAAGTGCATATGGTAAGAGGAGAGGGCGTTGTTTACCAGGCACCGCAAAACCACAGAAGGTTGAGTGTGGTGGGTAATGGGAAAGCAAACTGGTCAAGCATCGTTGAGCAAGGATTCGCGCAGAGGATAGTGGGATATAATGATTCTGTTAAGATCATTATAAAATACACTTGGAAGGACAATTCATTAGTCAATTATTTGAACGTATATTGATTAACCACTGGAAAGTCCCAAGCACTGTTCGATTTTCTGGGGAGCAAGGGGTGAGCAAAACATACAAGAGCTATGCTCTTTCTGAGTTATTATGGCATTAGAGGGTGGTGAAGCAGATGCAAAGAAGAGAAAACTTGGGTGTGATAATTTCAGAGCGCGGTAAATACAATCAGGTTCCAACAACCTCAACCGTGCTCATTTAGATGGTTTGTTTAAGCTTTGCTAGAAGTGTTTGGGTAACTGCAGAGCTTTCTTTCTTTTTTAAGCTCATTATTACTTCCGATAATAATAATGAGCGATACCATTTATTTGTTTGTATTAAAGACCTTTGTGGCAGGCATTGTGCGCATGGATTTTTACTTATAGAAAGGAACCACAGAGGTTAAATTACCTGGAAAAAGCCAAGGGAAAAGTAAGTGTTGATTCAGGGTTTAAATCAATCAGTCTGTTTTTATTGTTTTTTATTTTGAACAGGATATTTTATTACCCTGATTGTTAAGATATTGTTTCAAAATGAATTCCCACCTACTAGTCATCCTCTGGCTCCCCCTTGTGGCCACCTAACATAGGTCCCATTGAAAAGTGTTCTCTGAAAAAGTCAACGTGAAAATGGACGAGTTGCTTAAGAGCAATTAGAAAGAGTGTTGACAGTTATAATTAAAAATATATAAAATAAATATCAGTTAATATGGTTAGGCTCAGCTATTTTTAACAGTGTGGAATAGGTACAATTGTATAACCAAATAGAATTTTCCATATATTGAATGAATACTTAGTGAATTTGTAGGGGTGTGTGAGAAAATGATGGTTATTGTAGACCCTGCTAAAAGTCTAACTCAGGTAAAATAGTGATTTCTGGCAGTGAAAAGGTGGCATGGTCGCCAGGTATGGTATCCCCATGAGTATCACAGAGCTGTGGGTCTTAGAATCACTATAGGGAGTGAGCTGGAAATAAAGGAGTTGGGCTTAGGGGTGTGATATCTGAGACTGAGGTCACAGAGAAGTTTCTTTCATGAGTAATAAATTTGTCAAGACTCCAGTGCAGTGTTGTCCAGAAGAATGTTCTGTGACTATGGAGAACAGGTTTGTAGCCAATAACCATTGTAGCTATCCCTTGAAGAATAACTACAGTGGCCAGGGAAATGGCTTTTTAATTTAATTCATTTAAGTTTAAATAGTCACCTATGATGTGTAACTATTATGTGAACAGCATAAATTTAAAGTATGGTCACCACAGTGGATGGCTAATTTGTGGGTTGGGTCAAGGAAAATGCAGGAACTTGGAGTCCAGGGGTTGGAATTATCACCAGCACAGAGACTGAGAACATGATAATCATAACAGGAGTGGAGGCCAAATAGGAGATTTAAGATAGTTGAAGAAGCTGGTTAAAAAATGAGGGAGAAAAAAAAAAATGAGGGAGAATATACTAGAGTTTGGTAGATGACTACAATCTCTGTTATTGGATAGTATAATCTGATAAAACTACAGAGATGCTAGAAGTCCTTAAGAGATTAAACTATAGATAGTAATTTCTAAATTAATAAAATTTTAGACTAGTACTAGACAATATAGCCTTTTGGTATCATAGTAGTAGAAACTGTGTAGAAGGGATGATCGATAGTTCTTAGACAGATAATTTGAAAGCAAATGGAATTTTTCATTACTGCGCCCAAGCACTATTTCATATAAAACAGTGAGCAGTTAAGCTCTTTCTTGGGAAATTTTAAGATATGTGACAGTATCAGGGAAATGAAAACGAGAACTCAAACATTGCAAAATTTAATAAAAGACCCAAGCAGAGATAAACATTGAGAAATTCTCATTTTTTCCTAGTTACCTATTTGACTTAACTCTTCCTCACATCAGTGGTATCTAATTTACCTCGAACAGAAAGCAGAAGCAGAGTTTTCTTGTTTAGTTCTGACAGTGGTATCTGGACACATTTCCAATAGTGGAATTTTGTTGATTTTGATCCAGAACCTCCATGCAAATCTTTTTTATTGCATTCCATCAGTTTGAGAACAAACAAATGAAAAAGACCATGAATAAGAACTATATGAGCCTTCAGTATTTTTGAGATCATGCACAAGTGTTACTGAAAATTTTTGATTACACTGTGTTTCCGTAATCTACGGGCTATGTGTTCACACTCATGAGGTATGTGCAACTCGTTCTGGAGGCCTTTGTTGAAGAGAATCTTCACACAGAGGTGGGCCTCAGTGACCTGTGGGTCACACAGGCTGCCTAAGTGAGTGCTCTCATCTTCTCATCCCAAAGCCCTTAGAAAAGCTTCCTTAGGACCCTCCCTGGTGGCACAGTTGGCTAAAGCACAGCACTGCAAGAGAGCCAAGCCGCTGTGGTGATAGTTCCATCCCCAGTGCTGGAGGTGACCCACATGGAGTGGCAGACCTCTCCTGACCCCCCGCTGCTCCCCTCAGCAGTATACTTTGTCAGTCTGCCTCTTCTGTTCTCCCCTGGTGAATCCTCTCACTGACCCTGCACCTCTGGCCTGTACCCCAGTTCTGTATGCATAAGTAAATAAAACTTAAAAAAAAAAAAAAGAAAAATTTCCTGACTCGCATAAAGCTGCTAATTTATTTCTGAGCTTTACATTAGTTTCCAATGTACCAAATCACACAGATAAAGCACCTTAAACAACACAAACGGGTTGCCTCACAGCCAGGACATAGGATCTGAGTGGCTCTCTCTGAAGTTGAGTCAGGCTGTTAGTCAGGCTGTGTTCCTCTCTGACCTTGGCATCTTCTAGCCTGCATTCCTCAGCTCCTGGCCCTTCCTCCAACTTCAGCCAGCACATTTCTCACTCTTTGACCCGTCTCTGTCCTCACATGTCCTACCACCGTATCTGGGCAACCTCCACAATTTTAAGACTTGTGATTAAATTCGGTTCATCCAGACAATACATGGTTATTTTCTCACCTCAAGGCTTGAAAATCTAATCTCTCATTAAAGAAAAAACAAGGCCCTCCCTGGTGGCACAGCGGGTTAAAGCACAGCACTAAGAAGCTTAAGTCACTTCTGCATGAGTTCCATCCCCACCTGCCCCCGGAGGAGATCCACATGGCGTGGCAGACCTCTCCTGACACGCCCGCTGCTCCCCTCAGCAGTGTACCTCATCGATCTGCCTGTTCTGCTCCCCACTCTATCTCTGGTGAATCCTCTCACCCTCTGCATCTCTGGCCTGTACCCCAGTTCTGTACGAATAAATAAATAAATCTTTAAAAAAAGAAAAAAGAAAACAACAACAGGCCCAAAATGGAATTCTTCATGAGGAAACCAAGCTACTTAAAAGTTTCAGCCTCTCCCCAAAGTGGACTTCTAAAGCAATCAATATGTAGTTTTTTCCAGTGAGGTCATGTCTGTAACAAGCCTTCTTGCCTTCCCCTGAAAGAAGGAACTTGGCCTGCTATCATTGTTCTTCCCTTTCACTAATGACCTTGTCCCACTGTTTCTCTGACTATAAAAACCTCCCATTTTGTGCCAGCTTTGAGACCTTCCTACTTGCTTGATAGACATTTCCTGACCCAAGGATCCTTTTACAAGCCAATTAGATTTCTAAATTGATTCAGATGAATTTTGACTTTAACCACTACCCTCTCCATAATCAGAGGATCTGGAAATTAGGACATGGACAACTTTGGTGTGTGGGGGGAGGATTTTTTTTTTTCTGTCTGAGATGGACTCATATCAGTTTAGTTTCTTATATTTGCACATTTTACTAAAATTAATGAAATTGGTGGGATGTGAAGTAGATATAGTTTCCTTCAAGAACCTGAGACTTTTATGTTCTTGTGACTGAATAATACCTGCAATGTGAACATTCTCTTTGTGTACTTTAAAGAATAGGCAGAATACTTTCTATATAAATTTTCAAATTGTTACTCATACTGTGTTCTATAGATTCTTTTCATCAAAATTATTTTAGGTCATTTTTAGACCTAAGAAAGAGAAGGTAAAGGGCGATTATCCTTGTTAATGAAATGTAAATAGATTATAGCTTAAAGAGGCACTAAGTTGTAAAGACACCCAAATCCTAACGCCACAAGGATTTTCAGTTATTCCAGCATCTTCTGACTTTTTTAAATACTTGCAGAGGACTGCATATTTTCTGTCACTTTGGTTTGTAACTATGAATTCTACGGTAGGGATGCTGGACTGTTCTCAGACAAAAAAGCCAACCAGACATGAGTTTATCTTTTTAGTCGCTGAATAGTATTCCATTGTGTATATCTACCAAATCTTTTTTATCTAGTCATCTGTTTTTGGGTATTTGAGTTGTTTCCATACCTTAGCTATGTAAATACTGCTGCAGTAAGCATAGGGGTGCCGGTATCCTTTTGAATTAATATTTTTGTATCCTTTGGGTGGATTCCTAGGAGTGGGATTGCTGGGTCATATGAAAGCTCTAGTTTTAGTAGTTTGAGGACTCTCCATACAGCTTTCCATTGTGGTTGGATCATTTTGCACTCAAATTCTCAACAACTCTACAGAAAGACAAGTCTCATTCTCTCTAGAATATATTTGTTTTTTTTCTTTCCTGAAGCTTTAGGTAGTTGTTTTTTAAAGTCTTGTCCTGAGTACCAATTACTATCTGTGGAGCATTATTTTGGGAGGAAACTACCATGACGCTGTTGGGAACCCCCTTCATAGCCAGTCTTAGTAACTATCCATTTCTTCTCCAGGCCTCATCATCAACATCATCTGAGTATATGTGTATGTGTATATGTGAGAGAGAGGGAGGGACAGAGGGACAGACAGACACACACACACACACACACACACACACACATACTGCACATGCTTGGGTTTCTTAAAATAGCAACCAGATTGCATGTGGTCTTTAACTACACCACATTTCCTGTTTAACGATGTATAACCGCTCTTCTTGTCTTAGTATCTGTTTGGTATCTGACATCATGAGAAGTCACCCACTCTGATGTCTCTGTATAAGCTTAGCTGATCTTTGACACATAAAGGCAGCAAGCTGGCCCTCCCTGGTGGTGCAACAGGTTAAAGCAGAGCACCATGAAGCCACTAGCAGCCACTATAACACGAGTTCAGTTCCCTGCCAGGGTGGTGACCCACAGGGTGCAGCAGACCTCTTCTGTCTCACCCGCTGCTCCCCTCAGCAGTGTACTTCATCAGGCTGCCTGTTTTGCTCCCCACTCTGTCTTTGGTGACTCCTCTCACTCCCACACCTCTGATCTATACCCCAGTTCTTATATTCATAAGTAAATAAATCTTTTGTTATAATTTCAATAAATAAAAAAGACAGCAAGCGACACTCTATTGAAATATTCACAGCAGGCTTTATGTGGAGGAGCATGGAAATTCCTCCATAGAACACTGTTCCCAATCTTTGCTTTCACAATAAGAAGAGCAGACCTGCTCAATCTATGATAGTCTGATGTCTGAGGAGAAGAGTTGACTCCTTTTTGTCTGAAGAAAAGCTGGCTGTCATTCTGTCCTTCGAGAGTGAGAACAAGAAGTGTTTTGTGTCAGTTGACTATCTAAATAAAAGTTTACAGCCTTGACAAGAACATCCTGTTTCTGGGCCTGAAGATTTTTGGCACATTAATTACATAATTTGTAGTAGAGCTTTCTTCTACAATGCCTGAAGACGTGACCTATGCGACACTTACATTTCAAGATTCTGCTGGAGCAAGAAATAACCAGAATAGAAATAACCTAAGGAAAAGAGGTAGGAGCGCAGAGAAAGTAGTTTTGATGTGGGGGATGGACAGGTGTAAATGTGCCCAGGTGCTGATTTTGGAACTGATGGTAAAGGAGGCACAACATGGAATCTCCAAAATGGAGACAATTCCATGATCTATTAGCTATCCCCAATTTTTGTAGAAAATATGTGGCTTCTAGAACCTCTCTAAATTGTGTAATGTCACTAAGTTCTGTGTTATAGAGAAATGCTTTGAGTTTAGGAACTAGGGTTTCTTTTTGTAAGTCCTTGATACTTACATCTTGTAAGAGATGCCCAGGAGACATTATTTTTAGAAGCCAGATGAGAAGTTTTTAAAATAGAAAAGTGGAAGATTTTTTTCTTCTTGAACGTACAAATAAGTGAAGAGAAAAGTTGGAGGGGAGAGTTGTCAGAAATGAACAAAAACTAAGTTCTGTCTTTTAAGTATTTAAAACTTTTTTTAGGGGATGAAATTCCAGATATAATTTGTAATGTTGAATTAATAACAATATCTGTGTAGTAGTTTCTATATGTGAATCATGTTATCAAAACACAATTTTGAAGTAGCCAGAATAATAGTAATACTTTCTCGAATGCACTCATGAGAAAACTTACATGAAATAAATTAAATGATTTCACCAAGTTCATACAGCTGATATATGGCAGAGACAGCTCAGTCCTAGTCTTCTCGTTCCCTGAAATGTGGAAGAAAGAGCAGTCTGTGGTCTAGAATCCCACTCAATATATCAGATTATGTCCTTTACCTTATGATGATGGTTCAGTTTGTTGCTCTGAATCATCTAGAACGTATAAACTGTATTGTCCTTTACTTATTTAGTGTAAAGAGGATGCTTTTTAAAGATTTATTTATTTATGCATACAGAACTGGGGTACAAGCCAGAGGCACAGGGGCAGTGAGAGGATTCACCAGAGACAGAGTGGGGAGCAGGGCAGACTGACTGATGAAGTACACTGCTGAGGGGAGCAGCCGGCAGGTCAGGAGAGGTCTGCCGCACCATGTGGCTCAGCATCCTGGCCAGGGATGGAACTAGGGCTTCAGTGGGTAGGACAGCTTCTGTGCTTTAACATGCTATGCCACTGGAGGGCCCTTAAGGGAGATGCTTAAAAAAAAAAAAAAAAGAGTTGGGAATCGACTTTATATGTGCCTAACAAAAAATCCAACTGTAACCCTTGAGAAAAAAGGAGCTGGGGATATGACACATGCAACAGTCGCTTGAAGAAACCATGACTCTATTAGAAACACCGGTCTAAATGCCATTAGATCCCCGAATTCAGGAACAGGAAGGTTAAGTGCATGTGATAGTCATTTGTCTATGCACATATTTCTAAAAGGTGTATGCTAAATCCTTAAGAGTTCCCACTAGTTCTCTGGTCTATTCTGTTGCTTTAGCTTAGATTGCACATTTGTTCATTCACCATTCAGTCATTCATTATTGCTAGGTGATAAACAGACTGGATAAAAAATCAAACTAGAATCCAAAAAAACACCTGTCTCCTTGAAATCTGCAATTTCAATAAAATGTCTATTTTATTGTCAATCCAGGAAAACAGTTTCCACAACTCATTCATGCACTCAGAATACTAAAAGAGGAATATGATGAGGAAAACACAAACTTAACAATTAGGAGGCACTTAACTCTTAAGGAACAGGAGAACGGTGGAGAAGAGAAGTGAATTATTGGCCGGGCATTTACTGCGTGTTTTTTAAATGTATTTATTTATGTATTACTGCTATTTTGTTTTTAGGTGGGGGCATTGAGAAAGCAAGCGGGAAATTTTTAGCAAGTTTAGAAAGCTTCCCAAGTGGAAGAATTATCCCAAAGTCTAATCACCACCAGGCAATTCCGTGTGCTAATATGTCGCCCGCTCTCTTCAGCGTATCCCACTCTGTCCCCCATATGGCGCCACACGGCCCTGGGCCTGCTGATTCTCTGCTTGATGCTGGTGATCGCGCTGATAGCCTTGGGGACTCTGTGTAAGTATATTTGCATCAAACCCAAGAAAGCTAATCAAGAAAAAATATTTTAAAGTATGGAAATTCAGGTTAGCTTGTATGACCGGGAGCTACCATTCTGAATCCTGTTTTCTTTTCAATAATAACTTCTTCTCTCGTTGTCTGTATCTCTAACATCAGCCACTAGGGGGCATCCTTTATTGCCATAAAAATTTTAAACTGAATGCACGGTTCTTTGGACGAATGAGACTGCGCTATGAAGACTTTTATTTTTCTAGTTATTGGTTGGAATAGGAGCCTATTTTTTTTTCCCCGCCTAGAGACGCATTCACTTATCACCCCAATGTTGGGAAAGAGGAGACAAAAGCAGACTCAAGGACGAACATGCCATTTATCTCTAAGACTTAGTCAACACTAAATCTATTCACCTAAGAACTTTCTAGAGTAGGGGCTTCTTCTGAGCAGTAACAACACATGAACGCTATAAATAAAAAGAACTACAAATTTTGAAGAATTGCTTGGTGCACCTTGCGTGCTAAGGAGGAAGTTGAACCATGGAAATCCCACCTCCGGACATGGTAGGCAAAAAGGAATATTCTTTGATTTGGACTTGCCACTGGGAAACCTGCAGGAGCAGAATAGAGAATAGAATAGAGAATCTTGTACTAAGAGTAAGTGGAAAAATATGCTGAAAATACACATTTCATGGGATGCTAAATAAATGTCCTCTAAATAGGGAATTGGCAGTGTTCACTTTCAGGAAACTTGTCATCAAAAGTTTATTTTCTAACGAATGCTTCCTCCATCTTTGCTACTTTCTTTGTTCGGATTTGGACATACCTAATATTTGGCTTTATAAATAAAGGCTAATGATGCGCCTTATCCTGTGAAAAGAAATCTGAATGTCCAATAGCATAAACAGATATTCAGTAGCCAATTATTATGAGGATTATTAGTTTGATCCTCTATAAGGCATAGATTAGAGAATGAAGATGCATTGATATGTAAAAATTGGTTCAAGAAAAGGTAGATTTTTTTCCCTAAAGTTCTTAAATGCATTTTAGATTTAAACTAATGAATCACCAAAGTGTTTATTTAAAATGCAGATTTATGGATAAATGTTGGAGATGTATAATCATTAATTTATTATTTTATTTTAAAGATTTATTTATTTATGCATACAGAGCTGGGGTACAGGGGTGGTGATAGGATTTACCAGAGACAGTGGGGAACGGAACAGGCAGATAGAGGAAGCACACTGCTGAGGGGAGCAGCGGGAGAGACAGGCGAGGTCTGCTGGGCCATGTGGGTCACCTCTGGGGTGGGAATCGAACTCCCACAAAAGTGGCAGTGGCTAGCTTGCAGTACAGTGCTTTAACTGCTTTAACCAGCTGCACCACCAGGGAGGGCCCAATTCATTATTTTAATATGACTAAAATCAGATTAACATATGAATAAAAATGATATGGATGATATCTAAATCATTTGAAATAGAGATCAGCTATGTTTTTCCATGGCAGTTCAATCTTTAGTGGCTATTAATAAATGTTAAACAATCCAAAAATATTTCTGGATTAAAAGAATGATCTCGGGCTTTCATGAGCAGGGAAGAAAATATGCACTTGTCTCCTTTTGTGTCTTGAAGTTTTGCAGATGTCTCACAAAATTAACTCAGATTCAGAGACGTTCTGTCAACTGCAGAAAGTCATCCAGCCACGACAAGATAACACCTCCAAACTGCTGAACTTCCCCACGGAGGATCTCAAGTCACAGATCTCCAACCTGCTGAAAAGGCAGGGGCGAATGGCCATCAAACTTTGCCAGGAATTAATCACTCACACTTCAGGTAACCAGGACCTGCTGAGTAATCAGATCAACTCAGTTGCCACAGTTGAGGTAGATGATGAGCCCCCTTGGAGACTGAAACACTCAGGCTGTCCAGCAACCTCTAAAGATGTTGTGCTGGAGGTATAAAAGGCAAGGGACACCACCGAATTGTTTCATGCTTTTAAAGATAAAGAATCAAATTTGGGAAACACCTTGGTATGATTCCAATCTGATTCTTCATTTCCTTCCTTCATGAACTTCTCTTCAGGAGATCCACTTTTTACAAGAAGTAAATGTTATACCTGGTATTTCTGAAGGCAGAAACGTGAGCTGTGAAAAGAGAGTTGCAATTGCTATTGCCATCATCAGTGGGGACGTCATTTTCAGAGGCTCCTACAGTCAAATGATTTAGTTTCCAAAAACTTCTTCAAGCACTTTAGAGTTGTTTTGTTGGTAATAGGGCTGTCATTTCTTTTGCAGACCACAAGTGTAATCCTTGTCCAAAGAGGTGGCTTTGGCACCAAAACAGCTGCTATTATTTCGAAACAAATGAGGAGAAAACCTGGGTTCACAGTCGCCAAGACTGCAAGGACAAGAACTCCACATTGGTGAAGATCAACAGCTGGGAAGAAAAGGTCTTGTGGAATCTCCCTCTCTGGCTGTAGAAATTACCTAGAACAGGGAATTTCTGGTCCACACAGTAGGACTGCAGTGCATCTTGAATGAGCAACAATAAATAAATTTCATGTATGTTCCCCATTTTGCTCATCAGAATATGACTCTAATAGCTTTTTTCCTGTTTTCTGTCACAGGATTTTCTCAAATCACAGCCAATACCCAAATTTTCCTTTTTCTGGTTGGGATTATCATGGGACCCACCCAGCAGAAGTTGGCTATGGGAGGATGGGTCTACCCTCTCTCCATCCTTGTAAGTCTTTAGCTACTTGAGGGAAACCAAGCTTTCCAGGGTAGATTGTTTACACTATTCTATTCTAATTTTCTTCATAAGGTTTCAAGGGAAAATAATTTTACGACTTTTTTTTCAAAGATTTATTTATGCATACAGAACTGGGGTACAGGCTAGAGGCACAGAGGCAGTGTGAGGACTCACCAGAGACAGAGTGGGGAGCAGAGCAGGCAGACTGACAAAGTACACTGCTGAGGGGAGCAGTGGGCGGGCGAGCCAGGATAGGTCTGCTGCGCCATGTGGGTCACCTCAGAGGCGGGGATCGAACTCACAGTGAAGCAGCTTCAGCTCTTTTGTAGGACTGCTCTTTAACCTGCTGCCCACAACTTTTAATATAATCTCCATTTATAGTTTTGACAATGTTATTGAAGGGAATATGCATTCTCAGCTTGGAATTTATACATCTTAAATAATTCTAACTGACCAATTTGAAACAAAGACCTGGACTTGTAGCTTTAAGGGTTTGAATGTGTTGTGGAAACAGAAGATTCCCAACACTGAGCTACACAACGTTTGGATGTAAGGTAGTTGAGAACATGGAGTTGTGATTGAATTTCAAGTATGCGGTTAATAATTGACTTCAATTTGATTCACTTTCAGACTTAGTACTATGGAATATGCCCAGATCAATGGATCCAAAGGATGTGCTTACTATCAAAATGGAAACATTTATATTTCCCGCTGCAGTGCTGAAATTTCCTGGATTTGCGAAAAAGCAGCTGCGTTAGTAAAGATTGAAGATTTGGATTAAGATGCCTCTTCTAATTTCACTAATAAGTAAGGCACTTGCTATCAAGCTTACATGAGGAAGGAAAAGGCTACATGAATAGCACCAAAAACAGATTTAAAAATGACTGTGCATTTAAACTGTCAGGCAAATAAGTTTGCTTTGTAAGTGCATCCTTCGCTAACTTCTCTTCTGATGTTCTTGTTTTTCAGCCTAAAATTATTACTGAGATCCTCCCTGGTGGCGCAGCGGGTTAAAGCACAGCACTAAGAAACTAAAGCCACTTCAGTAAGAGTTTGATCCCCGCCTGCCTCCCTGCGGCAGACCCACATGGCGGCCAGACATCTCCTGACCTGCCTGCTGCTCCCCTCAGCAGTGTACTTCATTGATATGCCTGCTCTGCTCCCCACTCTGTCTCTGGTGAATCCTCTCACAGACCCTGCATCTCTATACCCCAGTTCTGTATGCATAAATAAATAAATAAGTCTTTAAAAAAATTATTGCTGAAGCCCAAGAAAATAGCTGTTGCCTGCCCTACTATTCTACCCCAGGAGACTTTGATTTGATTTTGCTGGATCCTATTGAGATTGGGGAGATCTCAGAAAGGAGTTTAGAGGCTGGAGTGCTGCACTGTACTAAATGATTTGGAAATACCCAAGTATCTTAGCAAATGGCCTGTCTGTTCCTCTGTGCATGCTAATTAGCAAGCTGTGAGTATATAGTAACGCTTCCTCCTCTACCACCCCATGAAAATGCATTTTAATTGATCTTTAAAATTTAGATATTTGTAACCCAGGTGAAGTAGCACATCATTTAGTACTTACATTCTCATTTATTTAAATTAGTGATGTTGAAGTTATTGATTTGGCAGTCTGGGTATTATTAAAATTTTATTCTATTTTAACAAAGGTTGTGATTCCTTCGATAAAATCCAAGTAAATTGCATAAAACATTAAGACATTAGAATCATTACCTTTCATTTTTCAAAATGTTTAAAGATAGTTTGTCAATGCCCCTGAATGTTAGCGGCTAACTTGTCTAAATTTAGAATTTTTCTGGTACAAAACAGTGTATTTAAATATAGTGTAAAAGATAGCATTTTCATTTTCTACCCCTATTATTTCATACTGTACATAGCTAAAAGAAATGGTAAATGAACCCGTGATGCTGATTTGATCACGCCAGAGATCTAGAGTTTACCAGAAAAACTGATATGACCCAATTTTCAAAGTTGGTTGCATCAGACACTTTACAGTTTTTGAAAAGCTGTCTGTATACATACCATACTGCTGTTCTATAAAGACTGTAATTCTGAGCAACTCAACATTGTACAGCTGTACCAACAGAAATACATTTAAATAGAAAATTTAAAAATAGATAAATAACTCTTTCATCATAGTACAAGTGACTAGGTCTTATCAGTCCTACATGAGGCTGAAATACAAACTACAGGAATTTTAAAAAGCAACTTAATTCCTTCATTTCTCTTTAGTAGCTGACTATCTTTGACCTTCTTGGATAGAAAAAAAATTATTCAGAAGGTCAAGAACTCTGCCTCTCACTCCCTCACACTTAGAATCTTCTGCATTTCCATGGGAAAGGGCTTCTTCCATTTTAGCCATAGAAAAAGCTGTTATTAATAATTAAGATTTCTTTTTGTTGGTTATTCTGTTCCTATAAAAATGTTACAGATGTTTCCCCTCGTATCTTGTATCTTTTTCTTATCTCCATCCTGACTTTCACACTCACTAAAAGGAACTTTTTTTTTTTACCTCCAAGCGGATTACCTTGTTATAAAAATCACTTCAAGAACTATAAGAACTTTTTTTCTCTCTTTCCTTCATGATATAAGCTAATATAAATGCAACAAAGTGCATCACCCCTTAGTTCTCCCAAAATATGTTTTAGTTTTAGAGATACAGAAATGTCCTAGCCTTTTATTGGGGGAGAGTAAAGACTGATGCTTAAAACAATGCATCTTTGAAATCAGACATATGTAGCTTGATGTTCCTCTGCTCCTTTTAAGGGCTCTATATTCTCAGTGAGGATTCTCAAACTCTCTAATCTTGTTTCATCAGCAACACAAGGGGACAAAAATATTCCCTGTGACTTCTATGGAGCAATAAAGAATATGTTGATACAGTGCAGTGAAGAGTAGCCATTATTGCTGTCACGGGGCCTGCTCCTGAAAAGCAAGTTTATACAGCCTTCCCAGAGCATTGCTGGGTTTTTAGACAAATAGGGAACTTTACCGTGGTGCACCAGAAGGTAACTTTTCACACAAATATGATGTAATCTAGTGCATGCAGACAAGCGCCAGCTCACCAGGGAACAGAGCGAGGTGTAATGGGCAAATGGCAGGCAGAAGGAGACCTGAGCAATGAGCTGAGGTAGGTATTTCCCAGCATTCATTGTGCGCTTTCTGTGTCCTGTCAGATACGGAGGCTGGAACTGAGGAAGTCATGGCTAGTTTCCAGACCCTTCTATATTTCAGATTGCTAAAAGCATGAAATTCTAGGGGAGCAATATATTTTATTGTAAAGTTACAGAATGAAAAGGGTCCTTTTCAGTTTCTTGATATTGTTCCTGAGAAAAGTTACTCTCTGTTGGTGAAGATGGTGAAGTTTCCTTTGAGCTGAGGTTTTAATTAATTTTTTGCAATCTACTTGTTTCCTCCTAAACACAGATAAAAACATTTGATTAGTTTTGGATTGATAAACTTTGTATTGTTAAAAATGTATTTGTACATGATACATATGCATATACTATATATAATCAGAAACACACATATGTGACATATACATATCATGTATATTATATATTTATATGTTATATATAACATTCAGAGCTATGTGTATATGACATAGACACATCTATTATATATGTAATATAGATATATTCAGAAACAGGTGTATTTTCTTCCGTCACAGCACTGTTATATCTATTTTCTAATATTAGCCATTAAGCATAGTACACGTGGTCCAATTATTTAGATGACAGTTTTGTCTCAAGAAAAGAACATTCAAGTTTCATTAGAATATGTAGACATAATAGAGGAAACTATTAGATAAAAGATAAATAATAGAGTAACACTTAAGGAGTCAGCTAGGTGCCCAAGGCAGAGCCTGAGTTGTGCGATGAAATAAAACTGAGTTGTGCAAGATTTCTGTCTAAAGTAGCTGTGTAGGCACAAGTAACACCACACTCCGTCAGACTGGAAGTGGTTAGTGTTCGCTGGGAGCAGGAGATACGCTTGTCATATCAGAATTTTGTGTAAAAATGAGGAGTTACACATTGATGGGAAGTTAGGGATTGTGGTCCTGGGTGACATTGCAGGAGGGAGAGGAGGGATGGGGACCCCAGGACACATAATGGAAATTCAAAACAACACAGAACAAGAAAAAAAGCTCAAAACTCTATCACAGTTAGTCTCTATTAGGACATCAACCAAGGCTGATGAAACCACCACAGATCAAACCCCTGAGCTGCAACTATAAATCCCCATGCTGTTTCCACCCACCCCATAGGGAACCCCTCTTTTTTTTAAAGATCTATTTATTTATGCATACAAGAACTGGGGCATAAGTCAGAGGTGCAGGAAGAGGGGGGCGGGGAGTGTGAGAGGAGTCACCAGAGACAGAGTGGGAAACAAAACAGTGGAGTAACCAAAATATGCTGCCGAGGGGAGCAGTGGGAGAGCCAGGAAAGTCTGCTGTGCCACGACCTCTCCATCTTGTGTGAACCTTTCTGCTTCTTATCTGTCCCTGGATAAATCTCCTCAGGCCAGCTTCCTGCAAGCTGTTGGCGAGGGCGGAGGGCCTTGTTCTTTAAACAAAACTGCTTTCAGCTGTTTGCTGTTGTACCCCCGAGGTGCTTTCATTCTCCCATTCACCTGGGCTGTGGTTCCCAGTTGGGCAAGACACTGGGAAAGGCAGGCTTCCTGCTGTTCACCAACACCTAAAGACCTAAAGTGTAGTCACCTAATGTGACATGCCTTCACTGTCAGAACTTACCACCTCTTTTTTTTTAAAAACTATTTTTAAGTGTTTTCTTTGGTGAACCCAGCGTATTTTCCCCATTATTAAATGAATCTGTGAAATTCTGGTCTTAACCTCCTAAAATATGTTCATGATTATAACCAAAAAGTAAAATGACTATCTTAGTGTTGGGTGTGAGGCCAACATGCATCTGAGAAAGTGATGTTGTAACAGGTACAGGTTTCACGGACTCCGCCCCCACTCCAGATGCTGGAACGCCAAATCCCATCAGTACCAAGGAGAAGCATGCCGGGACGGGAGGGCGGAGCTGAGCAGCCAGGTTGGGGTAAAACCGGACATGTGGGCTCTGGGGGGACCTGGTGGTTCGCAGCTGATCCTTTTGGCGCTCAATCAGTTTTCAACGTGCGGGTGGAGGCCAAGTCAGCAGAACTAGTAGGACATCCTAGTTAACCTGTGTTTCTCTCCCTCTTTCCCTGGGTTATTCCTTTACCTTTCTCCTTATAAATAAATCCATTATTTAACCTTTTGAGTGTGTCCATAATACAATCGAATCGTAAGCGCACGGGTGAAGACCCACAGACAGGCAACCCAATTCACATTGGGGTACCCTGTAACAGTGTTACAGGGCAGGGAGAGAGGCACCAACGAACCCCCAAACCTGCCTGTTCTAAATAGGTTCTGCTGTCCACTGCATCAAGACAAAAGAGATTTAATGGAAAGGAACTTTAATACAATGAGTGTGCAATATAGAAAAGACAAAAGAATATAGTTTCTAAATCAAACACCCGAAGTTATCCGTCCCCTTGAGGGTAAAAGTCCACCCAAAGGGATTGGCCCAAAGCAAGGACTGAAAACTTGCCACAAGCCTAAAGCCCCTTCTGGCTGGGACTCAGAGAAAGGGGTCAGAAATGGCCAGACAAGTCTGGGAAGAAAAAGAGCAAAATCATAATCAAGATAAAGCTGCCATAGTCAACCTCCCCACGGGCTCTCCCCAACATCTGTTTCAACCAATTCAGGGCCAAGAAATGAGTATAGTTTCTTCACAGGTATCTCTGTTCCATGTTGCTCCCTCAGGTCTCTTTCTGAATCTCCATCCTTGTTTCCTTCTTCTTCATATTCCTTCTCGTCTCTCTTCAGCAACACCCTCTTCTGGGTGGGGCAGAGAACCTGAAACTTCCCATTTTCCTGTTACAGCGGGATTTTAGGGCTCTGAATCATCATCTGAGTATTTTTTATCTTAAAAATGACATTTTTATTTAAACAAGCTAAAATCAAGACTAACAATGTGAAATTATCTCTATTTTTCTCCCTTATCACTTTCATTCTGCCATTTGAAAAATATTCTGCCACTCTGGAAATTGACACAATTATGTAGCATTCTATTATCATCCAGTTTTTAGAAAAAGGCTTTTTCTTCAACTGAACAATCCTTCAAGCACCACTGGAACAGTCATGAAGATGACTGTAGATGTCTGTAGAAAGCTCAGAACTCCTCACCAGTAGGACAAAGAGGAAGAAGGAAGCAGATGTGACTTAAGGATTCTAGAGTAAAATTTGTGAACCACAGTACATAGTAAAGGAAGAAATGAAGATCAACGGGGGACACTGCAAAAAATTTTCTAGAAGAAATTTTCATAGTAGAATGTTTGAGCTACTGAATTTAGATGCTCACTAAAAACTGACATCTACACCGTTCTAGTAAACAAACCAAGAAAAGGAACTGCATTTTCCTGTCTCACTTGCGAAAACTTTATAGTTTTTTTAAATCTGCAATGACAATCAATTTTGCTCACTTCTATTGAAAACAATACATGTTCATTTGCAAACCTTTGTTATCGTGTTCCCCTTTAATTTAACCTTAAATATTATTTCATCTTTCTACTTTTTCTAAATGACCTGCATATTCTAGGAATTTCCCTAACCAGCCATGAAGGTATTTGGTGTGAGAAAAAGTCTGAGTCATCAGACACATCCTCTGTGCTAATCTCACAAGATTGTGTAACAACTTGAGTAAAGCCCCAGCTTTTTCAAGACCACAAAAAATTTCCAAGGTTAGCTCCTTATCCTGAAGCAGGCAAACGTAGAACAGATTCCCTGGCCAGAGCTAAAATGTACGCTCTCTATAGCCCATTCTTTTATGTTTTTTAAGATTTATTTATTTATGACTGTAAGGCTGGGGTATGAGGCAGAGGTGCAGGGGGAGAGAAGTGAGAAGGGCAAGAAAATTGACTGAAATGCACCGCTGAGGGAAGCAGTGGGCAAAACATGAGAGGTCTGCTACCTGCCCTGTGGGTAGCCCCCTGGCTTGGAGCTAGCTCTGCTGTGACTGCCTATACCTTTATAGCTGAGACTTAACCCCTCATGCCACCAGGGAGGACCCTAAATCCCATTCTTAAAAATCCAAATATTAGCAGTTTCTATTGTATCTAAGTACTTGTTCACAATTAGTTAACAGCTAGCAGAACTGGGTTGGCTATAGGGATGAAGATGCAAAAATAAAATAAACAAAAGTCTTGTTTTTAACTATAGAAGTAGATTAAGGTAGTTTGAGGAGGCAGACAGGTGGTGGGGAGGTTTGGGAACAAAGTTGGGAGCCAGGCCCCTGGCCTAGAATAAAAGACTATAGGGCATTGGTGGTAGAGTGATGATATTTATCTGAAGTGGTGAACCTATTCCCCTAAATCATACACAGTGTTGCAAACCAAAAAAAAAAAAAAAAAAAGTTCTCCTCCTAAAAAAATTCTTGTTTCTTTATTTAGAATATAATAAAGGTTTTCTGATGCTACTGCTTGGAGAGATCACCTCTCAGCATCTTCTCTCCAGCTGATTAAATTGGATACATGGTTTTGACATGTCCCACAACATTTAATCACTTGGCACTAGAAGCAAAAGGAACATTAGTAACTAACTATGTACAAAATATAAGAGTTGCAAGGAGAAGCATAGGAAAAAGCTTATATGAGTTGCAGGAGAAGCATAGGAAAAAGCTTATATGTAAGAAAAACGTTTTGTGGATTTCAGGAAAGCAAGTATGGGGGCAAAGTGCTATCTACCGAGATAGACTTCTGTCCCATATGTTTGAGAATTTGCTATGTTATGCACAGAATGTTGTGCGCAAAAACACAAAGCAATGAAAACATCAAAACTATAATACCAGACGTGTACATAGAAAGGAAGGTAAAGATTGTGGGCCTGCTAGAATTAAGTGGCCTCTTAGGCCACTGTTCTTTGTTACCTGCAGTTCC
>NW_004567135.1:15442540-15458911 GCF_000260355.1 Condylura cristata | reverse complement strand
GAGTTCGATCCCCAGTCCTGGAGGAGACCCACACGGCACAGCAGACCTCTCCTGATCCCCCACTGCTCCCCCCCGCAGTGTACTTCATCAGTCGGCCTGTTCTGCTCCCCACTCTTTCTCTAGTGAATCCTCTCACCACCCCTGCACCTCTGCCTTGTACCCCAGTTCTGTATGCATCAATAAATAAATCTTTAAAAAAGGGAGCCAAAAGAATAAAACAATGTTTTTTAAGCAGGACATTCATTGTATAAATATACTATGTTTTCTCCAACAAGTCATCTGTTAATGTACATGTGAATTATGTTTAAAATTTTCTAGTTGCAAAAAAATGAAGAATTCAGTTAGGAATAGTCACAAGCACTCACTCTTTCTGTCTGTCTGTCACTCCACCTTAGACAGATTCCCAAAAGTGGAATTTCAGGGCCAAAAAGTAAATGTGTATGTCATTTGCAAAATTCTCCTCAAAGGACATTCCATCAATGTCAGTTCCCCCAGTCTTTGGTAAATACCACTTCCCTGCCCCCAGACTCATAAGAAGAATACTTGGGACTCTAAATTTGTTTTTTTGCATTTTCCTCCTTCAGTTTGCAACTGGGTTTTTCATATGGAAATTTAGTTTATTTTAAAAATTTATTTATTTATACATTACAGAAGTAGGATATAGGCCAGAAGTACAGGTGGTGAGAGGATTCACCAGAGACAGAGTGGGGAGCAGCGCAGGCAGACCTACTGAAATGCACTGCTGAGGGGAGAAATGGGTGACACAGGAGAGGTCTGCAGCGCCATGTGGACCACCTAGGGGGAGAGGGGGGACTGAACTCATACCAAAGTGGCTGCAGCTCGCTTCTCAGTGCTGCACTTTAACCTGCTGCCCCACCAGGGTGGGGGGTCTCTGCACTCAAATATTAAGAAAAACAACAACAGCAAAATAATCATGAGCATTGCAGAAACTTTATGAGTGTTAGTTCCTTGTACTTTATCTATAAGACTAAGCAGGATTGTAATATGTGAAGATAAGAGAGAAAACTTAATACAATTGTACCAAGTGAATTTTAGCTGAAAGTAGGAGTTTCCATCTGTGGACAAACACACTTCAAATTCAAACCCTTCTCATTGCCTACAGGATCCTTCGCGACACTCCAGTGCTATTTGTTATGAGTCCACTGGGCTTCCTGTCATCCATTGTCCTTCATATCTTGACACTTTCTTCATCTTTCTCATCACTTACATTTGAAAAATGCCTGTTCCCCCCACTTGGAATATTATACCCCATACAGTTTAGACTATATTCTCCCATAGAACTGATTCTTGCCCACATGTTTATGTTTATGAGGCCTTTGTAGACTGAATTGTGTTTGTTAATTTCTGTGCTAGTCCCATGATAAGTTATTCAAGACAGGAATATTTAAAAGTTTATGTAAAAAGGTTTATAACCTCAGGATCTCCCACGAGTTCGGCAGATAGTGGGCAGTCATTTTCTTTGTTTTGTTTTGTTTTGTTTTGTTTTGTTTTGTTTTGTTTTGTTTTGTTTTAATGATAGAAGATAAGCAAAGAAAGGAAGGAAGAAAAATAATAAAGAGGCTGTAGGCTTTCCAGAAGAGGAAAGAACATAATTAGTGCTCTGAAATTACTGAAAGAATTCTCAGGCAAAACCTAGGTTTCTATTAAGATTGTTAGTACCAGACGTTATATCCAATTTCATTTGAACTTGTAGACCCCGGCCTCCTATACATTGATAGCCAGACAGATTTCTTACTCCAAAGCTGCTAGCTAATGGAAAAGCTATATTTTGAAAATAACAATAGAGTCAACTCACACCTGGCTTTCCCTTCCTTGCCTGAAGATGAAGAGAAATGCAAATAAACAAAGGTCTATAAAAATTACCAGTACTTCAATGAGAATTCTCAGGGAAAAGAAAGACAAATGCAACCATAAAAAAAAATCTAGGAAAGAGAAGAGGAATATCTTAATGTACTCTTACACTTAGATTACTGAAAAAGATACATAAAGATGAGCAGACTTGTATAAAACAGAACTCTCAAGAATCATATAAGATCTTATCAGATTAAAATTATGCTTGTTAAAATAATGATGAATAGGAAGGCTTAAAAATAAAAAGTTTAGGAAGTTTCCCAGAATATAAAACCAAAATGACATAAGACAAAGAAAAATAAGCAACCTGCAAATCTTCATGTTGAAGCAGAGGAATACTGGAAAAGGGAGAGGAAATGTAGTGAGGAAAAATAAACTTGTCAGAGAACAGATTCTTCCCTAAATTTGAAAAACGCAGGCCTTCCCTGGTGGCGCAGCAGGTTAAAACACAGCACTGAGAAGCACTGAGTTGGATCCCCGCCTGCTCCGAGGTGACCACATAGCGCGGCAGACCTCTCCTGACCCGCCCGCTGCTCCCCTCAGCAGTGTAGTTCGTCCATCTGCCTGTTCTGCTCCCCACTCTGTCTCTGGTGAAGCCTCTCACCTCCCTGCACCACTGGCAAATCTTTAAAAAAAATTGAAAAACACAAACTTTCAAATTGAGAAGACCTATAGATAGCACAGCAAATAAATAATTTAAAAGACACTCATACACAGAATATTCTGAAAGTTCAGCTCCCCACAAGTGAGGAAAATGTGAAAGCTAAAGCCAGGTCATGTCTATAGAGGAGTAGCAGCGAAAAAAAAGCTCTTAGTGTCTTTAGTTGTTTGCTAAAGACAATCAAACAACTCTCAATATTCTCTATGAAACCTATTTTTAATCTTTAAATGATACCTTCCCAAAGTAAACATCTTTTCAGAAATGCCAAAATGCAGAGAATTTATCTCCCCTTCCCCCACTAAACTGCATTAAAATGTGAATATAAATAAATATAAAAAGATTTGAGAAACCTGAGTCTTAGAGAGAAATGTTTGATAAAAACAAGTAAATGTATAAAGACACTAAGGAAAGCAATGCTTTTATAGAAAAAAATGTATAAATGCTTACCATAGTCTTAGGTTTTATTTATTTTAGAAATAGTTCAGACTTGAACTATTATAGTGCAAAGACTGGGGGAAAAGGAAGACTCTTGAGTTACTGATGAAACTATATGAAATAGGTAAATTACCACTCACCACTTTTACTCTGTTGGCATATTGAGGTACAATTGTTCTGTTGTTTTGAGGACAACTGGTGTTTGATATAAGTGATGTCACTTGAGACATTTTTCCACATTTCTCTATATGTTGTCAGACCATTCAACGGTTCTTGTAAAGATTGTGACATTTCATATATTGTTTGGTTGCTGAAGATGTGTTCCTGGTAATCTATAATACATATCAGGAGAATAATGATTTTAATATAGTAAATCTTTCAATAAATCGTAATAATATCACAATAGTTACTACTTTTAAGATCTAATGGAAATCACATTAAAATGATAGCTTTGTCAATGTAGAACACTAAAATCATCCTTTTCAGATTCAAATTTATTTTGGAGAAAAATATCTTACATAACTCAAAGAAGCTCCAGTTCCTTGTTAAGGAAACACCCAAGTAACTTTAACAATACAAACCAACAACAACAAAAAATTCATGTGAAGAAGAGATTCCAAAATGAAAGATGATGTAATTCAGTATTCTGTTTACAAAAACATTAATTACACTTTGAAGCTAGTAGCCGCCAGAATATGTTCGTGAGTTTAAATTTCTTGGTCAAACAGAATCAAACATTAAGGATGTAAACTTGCAAACATGAGCCTCAAAAAAAAAAAAAAAGTGTTAGGAGATAGGGATCATGTCACTAAGAACTTCAGAAGATTCAGTAAACTTCATAACTCCTCCCTTGTGTGAATTATCAAAACACAACATAGCTTTTCAAGACAGACTGATGTTAGTTTACCTGCCAGCCCAGCCACTTAAAAGCACCTTTCTTTCTTTTTTTTTAAATTAATTTTTTTAAAAGATTTATTTATTTATGCATACAGAGCTGGGGTATAGGCCAGAGGTGCAGGGGAGGTAAGAGGATTCACCGAGACAGAGCAGGGAGTGGAACAGGCAGATCCATGAAGCACACTGCTGAGGGGAGCAGCGGGCGGGTCAGGAGAGGTCTGACACACCATGTGGGTCACCTCCAGGGCTGGTGATTGAACTCATGCTGAAGTGACTTTAGCTTCTCAGTGCTGTGCTTTAACCCACTGCACCCTGGGAGGATCCCTCTTTCTTTTTTTTTTTTTCTTAACAAAGATTAGATGAGATAACATCACAAAGAATGGACACTCAAGAATATGTTGTAATTTTTGCTAGAGGCTTCCTCTTTTTACCCACTGTTGTAGGGGTACAGGATGGGGAGACTTTCTCACTAACACCAGACTTGATAAGAGATGTTCCCCAAATAAAGCTTAAAAATCTTTTAATCATCACATCAAAAACATATGGATATTTAAAGACAAGTATTGTAGATACAGTGAAGACAGTCAAGGAAAAGATGAAAACACATTCGATAGAGCAAAGGAAAGACACAGGGAGGAAAGGCCAAGGGTAAGAAAACCATAAAGTGTAAAGTAAAAGTACAGATAAAATCAAGTATTTTCCATCGTCCACTTACAAACTGCAAGTGGCTCTCAGACCTTGGAAATTGAGTATAATTATAATTATAGGATATGGCCTGGGCAAAGATTAAGCAAGGTAATAAATGTTAGGAGATTGGGAAAACATTAGTATTCAGAAATGTCAAGTTGCAGAATATTCTAAGAGTAGTTATTAGTTTATTTTAATTTATTAACAGAGATGCTTATCTAAAATAGGCTTTATTGAGGCTTGCCAAAAGACTAATTAATTCATGTCCCCCATTTTAATAGCGGGTATTTCTCATTAGGATTCCTATTGCTCTTAGTTTCCTCTCCTTTTCTATATTTTGAAGTTTGGGCAATGTACACTATCAGATTTTTATTGAAATATTTTTTCATTTGTTAAGATGCTCTTTTTTCCTTTAATGGGGAACAAATTAAAAGTAGACTGAGATTCCCCTTTTCTTATGAAAACACTTCAGCTTTCATATTCAAAGGCCACAATTTCCTGTTTTTTTTTTTAATTGTTCGTTCACTCACTTATTTGTTCATATAATGCATTCATTCAGCTAAGAAACACAGAGACTGAATAGGTCGTATCTGTGCCCATAGGAAGCTGAAGTATATTGGAGGAAACAGACCTGCCCACTAATTATTACATGAATGTCAGGAACAATTATAAAATTCTAGGAAAAAGAGAATTTATCATTTGGGAGTTGTTCTCTTTCCAGTGACAGCAACATGAAACCAGATCGTGACAGAAAATGTGCCTTGTAGGAGAAAATGACTGACACCATAACAAATTACAGAAAAGAAATCAAGTACTGCTAATGACACTCTCAAAGATGTTTACCATTAGAATGAACTGGGGGAGAAGAAAAGGTCATAAAAATGAAGAATTTATCAGACAAATGAAATCATGAAAACTCTCAGGGTATAAACTAATTATACTCTTCTTATTGCATTGGTTTTATTACTACTTGAAAAGTAGGTTTGGATAGTCATACATAGTCTTTAGCCCTGTCTGTCCAAAGCAGCTGCTATTCAGATAGCCTCAGAAAAACACTGGTGCTATAGATAGATAAAAGGAAGAAATTCCCAAAGGGATTGCAAATGAGATGGAAAAATGCAAAAAATGATGTAGAAATAAAATATTACATATTTTAAAAAAAAGAAAGAAAGAAATTATTTCCTCTCGGGCCCTCCTGGTGGCACAATGGATTAAAGCACAGCACTATGAAGCTATTTGCAGCCACTGAAGCAAGGGTTCAATCCCCGGTCAGGGAGGTGACCCACATGGCACTGCAGACCTCTCCTGACCCTCCCACTGCTCCCTTCAGCAGTCGGCCTGTCCTGCTCCCCACTCTCTCTGGTGAAGCCTCTCACCTCCCTGCACCACTGGCCTGTACCCCAGTTCTTGTATGCATAAATAAATTTAAAGAAAAGGTAAAGAAACGACTTCCTTTCTGTTCTTAGAGTTTAGATTCATGTGTGATATGTTTGGCAAAACCAAGGAACACCCTTAGAGAAAAGTGAAACTTACTTTTTAAGAGCAGGGCCACAACACCAGACAGAACTACCAAGTTCACCATCAGAGAAATGAGAGAAATAGAGACCCACACTCTCCATGGAGCACTGTGTCCTAGAAGGAACAGGAATTGAGGAAATGGACATGATTATATTCACCTTAGTGAACACATGTTTACATTCATATGTAGCATTACAAACAATTTTTTTGTAAATATTAACATATGACTTATTGTGGACATTTAATAGGCATTTTTTATTCAGGCCATCTTTGGTTGCATTCATATGTAGCATTACAAACATACTTTTTGTAAATGTGATTGTATGGTTTACTGCGGACATTTAATAGGCATTCTGTGTCATGTAGCCATCTTTTTTCTCCCTTCCTACCTTTCCCAAGAGCTCACTGGTGGCACAGTATTCTTAGTTTTCTCCTTGAATCTCTTCAAGTAGCTCTTACCTCTTCTCTCTGACACTTTAACTGTGCCTTCAACTCTCTCTGTTGCATTTTCACCTTTGCCAATCTGCTCCCCCTCTGCCACGTCATGATTACCTTTTCAGGGGAAAAGGGTAAAGTAGAGAAAAATCGGTCTTTTTTTTACAATCCTTTCATTTTGTTACCTATCCACACAGTCCCTGTTTTTTCATGGCTTGTCTCTGAGCCTGATAATGTTTTTTCACAGAGACAGAAATATTTGACCCTACAAAAAATGTTGTCCAATGTACCTTTCCAGCACAGGAAGTTACAAAATTGCTTTGCAAGGAGAACACAATGTAAAAGATAAAACAGAATATATACTGCATGTCCAATTTTGTAAATACTATGGGTAAAGGGCCCATGATTTTAGTTGAATGGTGAGGATGTACCTCCTCTCCTTGAACACTCACAATGACTTCTACAAGTATCACAGAAACAGAGAAGATGACTATTTGGGGGAGCTAGACCCTATGATGTTATCTACTAACTTGATATCTAAGTCAGTAAGAATTCATAAGAAATGATTTTTTTTCAATATTTGAAAAGAAAGTACTTTGGGCTAAATTTACTAATGAAAAGTTCCACACAACATAGAGACATAGCTTTGTATTAAGGTCAACTAGATTCCTTAGCAATAAAGACATTTCAGCAACTGGGATTTAGGAATTTCCAAAACTGTCCACTGCTTCTTTGTTTCACCTAACTTTCCAAGAGATGAATTTTTGGATAGAGCAGATTGGAGTTATGTGCTCTGAATTTATATTTTGTCAAGATAAGAAACCTTCAACATTAACTAACCATTCTCAGAATGAAATAAACAGTGTCATGGGTGATGAGGGTCCCGGCATTATGAGCATTGCAGGTTAAGTCTATTTGATCTATTTTAACATAACAACGAAGCTCCAGCAGGGACACTTTCCTCTGGGCTGGCAGCCACCTCTGAAACAGCAGCAGTGGCCAGTAGCTCAGCATGAAGACATGGAGAACCCACCTGTACTGGGGACAGAGCTCTCCCCTAGCCATCCGATCCTGCAGAGAGAATCTTACCTCTTCTCTTGAGAAAGACGCTCTCCTGGGATGTTGTATTTGAATCATTTGAAAATTTGACAGTAGCGTAAGTTACTTCTTCAGACATCACTGAAACCCTAACACACAATTCGGTCGCTCTGTTCTGCGCAAAACGCACTGGACTCCACGAAGCTGCAGCTGTGGTTCTGTACTGTGTGCACAGAGATGGAGCTGAGTGACCAACCTCTGAAACATCCAGTTACAAAACTGTGACAGAAAACAGAACTATCCTGTTGTGAACTTCAGAACTGCATTATTCTCAGCTCTTCACTCCTCTCATTCGTTCTCTTAACTTCCTCCAGGGAAGCATCAAGTGGTCCTGAGAGAAACATGTGGGCTTAGAATATAAACATTCATTCAAGTGCGGAAAAACCTACCAAATCCCCTGACCTAAGATAACCCTGTGAGAAAACCTGTAAAAAAAAAAGTGTATTTACTTCTTCATGGTCAAAGTCGTTAATCAGCGTATATCTGTGAGGACAGTGTTAGAATTAAATGTGGTATGAGGCCCAGCAAAATCTCCGGTGAGTTCATTCTCTCTAAATTGTTTGCTCTCCTTTTCACATCCAACTTTTGTGGATTGAAAAGTCCCAAGAAGCTCAAGGAAGAATATTAAGGGAGCAAAGCCAAATCGAAAAAAGTGATGTTGATAGAAAGAGGGGAAGAGTGAGCTACTTGCTAGGAGCTATAGCAGCTAGAGATTGCCCACCACTACCACATGTGTACACACATACATACACATACACACACACACACACACACACACCATTGAAAAGAGAGCAGGTATGTCTTAAAGTGCCAATTCTTTATTTACAATGGACCCATAAGGTCAGAGCTAGATTCTAATAAACTCAATAACAGGAGGAAAGTATTTCACACATTTACATAAACTGTTAAGGCTAGACATTGAGGGGCCTCCCTGGAGGCCAAGGGGTAAGTCTCAGTGCTATTGCCCCTAAGGCCTGAATTCGATCCCCGACAAGGTTGCTAACCCAATATGACACAGCAGACCTCTCCTGTCTGGCCCATTGCTCTCCTCAGCACTGTATTTCAGTAGATCTGCCTGTTCTGCTCCCCTCTCTGTCTCTGGTGAACCCTACCATCTCCTGCACCTCTGGCCCAGACTCTTTTATTTATACACAAGCAAAAAAAAAAAAATTCTAAGACTGGACATTGAAACTCTTGAGGCCAAGTGCCTTGCTCACAGTTGGGCACAAGATCTGTTAGGACAGAGCACACACACTGTATCCTGAATAGCCAGAGGAGCAACAACCATATACTAGATTTTCAATTGGTATTTTTTAGGGTAACATTACATTTTCAGAAGTAATCCATTTTGCACATTGTAAAGCAACAGTTAAATATTGCTTTTAAAAGAAACCTTTCATTGACTTTGAGAAAGATTGGATGTTGGCAGGCATCTGATAGAATGACCCCCAATGGCATAAAGTAAAAGCTCTAAGTTATAAATTTAATAAAGGCAGAGCTATGCATATCCATTTAAGGAGATGACACTTCCTGACACCACACAAAATTTGAAACATGTTTGAAAACAGAGTGGGTAAGACCTGGAAAGGAATATTCCTAATCATCTGGATCATGTACAATAATCCGATTTTTTCCTTACCACAGAGGGGAGAAACTTCTGGAGCTTGGAAGGGAGGCAGGAGGGAGGAGGAAGGGTATAGTAACGTGAGCTGTTGTCCTTTCTCTAATACTGAGTCAACTATGGAAACACTCTAAGGCTCATTTGGCTTATTAAAAATTAAATACATTGACCTAAAGCTTTTTTTATTAAAAGATTTATTTATTTGTTTGTTTATGCATACAGAACTGGGGTACAGGCCAGAGGTGCAGGGCCGGTGAGAGGATTCACCAGAGACAGAGTGGGGAGCAGAACAGGCAGATCGATGAAGTACACCACTGAGGGGAGACAGGAGAGGTCTGCTGCACCATGTGGATCACCTCTAGGCGGGGGATCGAACCAGTCCTGAAGTGGCTGTGGCAAGCTTGCAGTTCTGGCTTTAATCCACTGCACCACCACGGAGGGCTGACTTAACACTTTTAACTACCTTATCTAAATTTCTATGTTGTTCTAGTTCTACTTCTCCTTCCAAGAATGAATCTACATAACACTTCCATGAAGTCTTAAAACATATTTGTGGGCCCTCCCTGGTGGTGCAGCAGGTTGGAGTACAGCACTGTGAAGCTGGCCATAGCCGCTTCAGTGCAAGTTTGATCCCCGCCCCAGAGGTGACCCACATGGCCCTGCAGACCTCTCCTGACCTGCCCGCTGCTTCCCTCAGCAGTGCACTTCACAGATATGCTTGTTCTGTCTCTGGTGAATTCTCACATGGTCCCTGCACCTCTGGCCTGTATTGTAGTTCTGTATGCATAAATAAATAAAATCTTAAAAAGAAAAAAACACAGCATATATTTGTTTTGAGTTATTATCTCATGGTTGGACTTGACACAAAACAGACAAAGATGTACTTCACTGCCTGTTCTTTAAGAGGTTATTTATGAAAAAGCAAGATAATAAAAGGGATAAATATTAAGCAAAAGGGAAATTGCTTAATATTTACCCCTAGAATTGAAATTCTAGACCATTCAGATAATTAAATAGAAGTCCAGTCAATGCTTTGTGTCTCTTTTTATACCAAGAAGCATTGTGTGTATGTCTAGCAACAAATGGAATAAAATAAAACCACCCAAAGATAGGAGGAGTATTTTACATTCTATTAGGAAGATAATATCTATCTATATTTATCAAAACCATGTTCTCATACAAACCCTTGATGAAATTGGAAGGATGACAGAATCTCACCAGGAAACTGTCATTTGCAAAAGGTGTTTTCCCTTTCCTCATAAGTGTGGTTTAATTGCCAGAAAATGACATGAGGAAGTATCACTCAGTATTCTCAAAACTCCATTTTTTTCCCTGAAAGTTTGAGTAGCAAATTAACTTTTAACTTTTCAAAGGCTCAGTTTGCTTCTCACAGATACTGATTTTCATTCTATCCTACTCAGCCATGAAAAACCTTGTCAACATTGACATAATTGCGGTCCATTTGCTTTCATCTGTGGTTTCTGTCTGCCTAACTTTTATATATATATTATTTGACAATTAAAGAATATCTGCTTATATATTCATTCACTCCTTTATTCAGAAATTCTATATACCCCTCTACATATGATGTGCTTTGCATTCTAGACCACACAATAGAAATGCTTTCCTTCATGCAGTTTGCTTTACATACCTCACATTTATTTGCAAATATATACTTATATACTAATATTGATGTGTCCATTCATAGTTAAGCTATGTGAGATAATGTCATGACAATGGCTGTGGATAGAAATAAAACAGGAGAAAAGATTGCGTGACAAAAAGGAGAAGGAATTTATTTTAAAGAGGAACTCATGGAAGATTCTATCCCTCCTCTTGCAATATTAGAGAACATCAACAATGCAAGTAATATCCTACAAGATTAACTAATGTAATACTCTAATATCTACCTCTTTTAGTTATTGATTCTGTAAGAGTCAATATTTTCTTTAAATAAGTCATTTGCTTTTCAGTGGTTTCAGTTGCTTACATGGCCTCTTTTTCTTTCAATTTCATAATATGTACTCTATTTTCAAATACTGGCCCAAAACCCTTTACCAAATTGGACCAAGGCAGGAAATATATCAAATGCTCAGTCCAAATCTGACCTGAGTAAGAATCAGTCACCCTCTGGACCCAGCAGCTGAGTACTCGCTGACAACAAGTGTGTTTCACCACAGGTGATTCTTTGTACTGAAATGCTCAACCAGAATCCCTTCATCAATGACCATATGTGTGTGCATGCTCTCCTGCTAAAATATAGTTAAATCAACCAGTTTATGACCAGTTTAATCCATGATAGAAATTATCAAATATTTTAGAGTGAAATAAAACTCCATTGTAATTGGAAGAGCTAGATTATGATAGAATTTGATGGGTTTTTTAGATAATTTATTTAAGAAATCACATGATAGTTTAGCCACAGGATCATTGATATGTTTAAATCTAGACATTTAAAACATATCCCAGAGTTTTAGACTGAAACGTGTTCCCCAAACCATTTCCTGTATGAACAACTGAAACAGATGGTTTTCATTCAGAAAGACAAAGCCAGTATGACTGTAAGGGGAATAAGTGGTCAATGAGGAAGTATAAAGGAAAAGAACATAGATCTTGGAGATCTGTGTATTCATTTCTTCTCACTGACATAGAAAATTGCATGATATAAATTTATCCCTTTATAGTTTTGGAGGTCAAAAGTCTGTAATATTACGAGGGTAAGGTTCTAGGAGAGAATCCATTCTGGGCTCTGGAAGAGAATCTCTCCTTTTCTCATCTAATTTTTGTCAGTTGCCAACCTTCCTTGCCTTGTGGCCACATCACTGCAATCTCTGCCTTCACAGACACGTCATCGCCTCTCCTCTTGCATCAATCCCCCTCTGCTTCTCTTACCAGACATTTGTGATCAGATTTAGGGTCTACCCAAAGAATCCAGAACAGTCTTCCCAGGCTTCAATGAATCACATCTGACTTTTCTCCTTGTAAGTTAACAATTGCAGGTTCTAGAGATTAGGACCTAGTGTCTTTGGTTTGTTATTTTCACATACTATATAGTCTGGCTTCCATACTGGGAGTCCCAAAAAGGGAGTTTTATGGGAAAGCTGTGGAATCTACCCTTTTAAAAAAATATTTGTTTATGTAAACAGAACGGGGGTACAGGCCAGAAGTGCAGGGGCGGTGAGAGGATTCACCAGACAGAGTGGGGAACAGAACAGGCAGATCTACTGAAATACACTGCTGAGGGGAGCAGCAGGTAAGACAGGAGAGGTCTGCTCCCGGGTTCACAGAATTGAACTCGCTGTGCTGCAGCTAGATTTCAGGGCTGCACTTTAACCTGCTGCACCACCCAGGAGGGCCCAGAATCTACACTTTTTTTTTTTTTTTAAAGATTTATTTATTTGTGCATACAGAACTGGGGTACAGACCAGAGGCTCAGGGCGGTGAGAGGCTTCACCAGAGACAGAGTGGGGAACAGAACAGGCAGATGGATGAAGTACACTGCTGAGGGGAGCAGCGGGCGAGCCAGGAGAGGTCTGCCACACCATGTGGTCACCTCCGGGGCAGGCGGGAATCGAACTCATGCGGAGGCGGCTTTAGATTCTCAGTGCTGTGCTTTAACCTGCTGCGCCACCAGGGAGGGCCCAGAATCTACACTTTTGTGGAAGCCAGTACCTATAGGAAATGGCTGCTTTGTGAAAGTGTTGACTCTGTGAAAAATTATTTCTTCACGAAGTAACTTCAACTCAGGAATTTCTCTGAAAACTGCTTCTCTGTAGGACAGAAATTTGTTGACAGACTTAGGGAGGCTGAGGGTTGTCAGAATAGAAAGTTAGCCAGATGAATTAGATGTGGACAAGGAGACTGATCAGCCTGTTTGACCACAGCCAACTTTTGAGATTTATGCTCATGGCCTCAATTTTGTCTTCCTGCTGAATTCCATGGAGTTCCATCAGTCACCACATTGTGCAATTCTGGACCTAAGTGGAGGAAGGGATTCTGGGAAATCTATTTCCAGGCTTTGGATGTTGGTGCTAATTTGAGTATTAGCACCAAAGTATTTGGATTTTGGTGCTAATTTGAGTATAAAATTGAGTACATCCCACAATTCTGCCAGTACTTAGAATAAGCAATCTTTTATATTTGTTATTCTGGTGAGTGTGGTGTCTCTCACTATACTTTTATTTTGCATTTTTTTTCTGTTGAGTAATGATGTTAACAACATTTATCTGCTTGTAAGTCATTTGAATATCATTTTTTTATGAAATTCCCCTTAAGTATTTCTATCCGGTGTTTATTAGTTTTTCTTCCTGATTTATGAAAGTCAATTGTATTTTGACTATAAATCCTATATAAATATGTACATGTGTATATTATGTTAATATAAACCCAGCACATACCTTTTCCAATACTATGACTTACATTTCACTGTGTTTTTAATGAAGTCTAATTTTCCTTACCTCGTTATTATTATTTACTTAGTCTTGCTTAAATCTTTGTCTACTGTAAAGCCATAAAAATGCCCTCTTATGTTTTATACTAGAAACTTTATATTTCATATTTATTTCTATGACCCATTCTGAATTTATATTTATGTTTGGTAAAGGGCAGATATCAAGTTTCATTGTTTTCCATGTAGCTATCCAATTGATTCAGATCCATTTACTGAGAAGCCCACTATTTTCTGTCTGGAATGGCAGTAACAAATTTTTTTTATAAGTAAGGTAACTTTATGTCCATGAGTTATTTTGTGGACCCTTGAACTGACCTTGTGTATGTATATCTATCCTGGTATACAATAAAAAATGACTTATTGTTGTGACTTTAGAATGAGGCTTGATATTCAGAATAATTTCTTTAAATACTCTGTTTCAATATTGTCTTGGTCATTCTAGATCCTATACATTACTATGTTAATTTTAGAATTAGCATGTTCACTTTGCAAAAAGGTCTACCTGAAATGTTCAAGGACTGCAGCAAATCTAGAGATAAATAAGGAAAACGTTTCATGAATGCACTGTTTTCCAAGATTATCATCATCTTTCCACTTTGGTTTTCTGAAATTTAGTCAACCATTCTTGGTTCCCTGAAAATCAGATTATGAAATTAATATAGTCTTAGATTTCCTTTGATTTTTCTATAACGTTGCTACCTACCTTATTTATTTTTGGAGAAGCAAGACAAAGTAGCTGGTTTTTGGTTTTTCTTTTTTTTTTTAAGATTTATTCATTTATGCATAAAAGAACTGGAACATAAGCCAGAGGTACGAGGAATGAGAGGGTTTACCAGAGAGAGCGTGGGGAGCAGAACAGGCAGCTCCACTGAAACACACTGCTGAGGGGAGCAGTGGGCAAGACAGGAGAGGTCTGCTGTGCCATGTGGTTCAGCTCCCTAGCCAGGGATCAAACTTGTATGCAGTGGATGTGGATAGCTTCATAGTGCTGAGACTTAATCCCTTACACCATCAGGGATGTCTGGTTTTCTATATCCTTCAGCCAAAATTCTGTATTTACACTCAGCATTATATCAGGCCTGTCTCTAGATGCTAAAATATTTCCTCATTATCTCCTTTTACTCGTGAGATCAGGACAAAAAAGAAATGGAAAAATATGAAGTATTAGGAGAGAAAGTTAGTCTCTCAGCATCTTTATTCCACTTGTCTGGTCCACAGAGGTATGTTGCATAAAGTTGTCTTTAATTGCAGGATAGTAACTGAAACAAAATAAGAGCACTAACTACATAGTTCCATCTGGTTAGTCACTCAATGTATTCTCAATCTTCACTGGATTAGCCAGTTTCTCACATACAAAATAATAACGGGTTTCAACACAAGATGTATAATAAAGATAGTCATTATATTTATATCCACAATACATCTTATCGCTGATGTCACTTGTGGTGTTTATTAACCTGGAAGGGAAAATAAAGAATTATTTGACAAATCAAATACTTGAAACATATTCACACACACACACACACACACACACACACGCACACACACACATACATTACTTTTTCCATGTACCTTGTTCCTAGAGTCAACATTATCTAAAATAAATTTTAAGTATTTTTCAGAATATCAGCTGTGTCCAAGTCACTCATTTTTGTTGACAGATATGCAAGATCAAACACTATCTTATCTATGTCTTTTCCATTTTCTCACATTCTCACATCTGGAATATTTCTGTTTAACTCCAGATGTAGCATTGTCTTCCACAGTATGTCGTATGATTTAGAATAATGCCGTCCCTTTGAATTCTCTAGTTTGACTGGCTTAATAAGAAATCTTTGACACTGTCCTCCTCAAATGTTTTTCACAACCAGCAAAACCAGGAATTAACCTAGCGCACAGTACCTTAACCTCACTATCCTTTGCAAGCAATAGTCCTTCTAGATGTTTTTCAAAGATCTAACTCTACGTTCTGAATAATCACCAGTCTCTAGTCAAAATTACTGATGTTGATTCATTTTTGGGGGGGTAAAATGTGGCATCAATACTTGTTTCATCAATACATAATCATCATCAATCAGTAAAAAAAGTTCATCAATTAATTTTCAAATGTGAAATTTCTATTTCTCTCTCTCACTCGCCTGCTCGTTCTGATCCCTTCCAGATGGTCTCATTCATACCAGGAGTGGAAGGGACCAGGAAGAAAAACAAAAACAAACAAACAAAAAAAACACATTGCAATAAAGTAAAAACAAAAATAAAAAAGCCACTATGATGCAGTGCTCAGATCTTTCTCCCCATGGCAATGCCTTTTAGTTGCAGGACAGTAACTACTGGAGATGCAGCAGTCCTATCTCTAACTTTCAGCCTCTCACCTACTGCTTCTAGCAAAGTTAAGTAAAACAGAAAAACAATCATAACTTGTATTTGCTGACTGGCCCAAAGTGGAGGGTGTGCTGGAACTCGGGGTCTAGATTCAGCGAGGCAGTACCCAGCTGAGTTGTCTGAGGTGTCTCCATCTCCATGTGCCCTCAACTCACACACAAGTGTGAATACCTGGGCTGATAGCAGCATCCAGGAGACTAATGCAGGGTTTTCCTCTGTCAGCTAATCCTGCCTGCTTTCCAGTTTAAAAGATTATAAAATACAAATGCAATTATGACACTGTTTTTGGTATTTCCCCCTTTCATCTTTTTATTT
>NW_004567135.1:15439959-15442245 GCF_000260355.1 Condylura cristata | reverse complement strand
AACAGAATATTTTCTATATATCAGATATTTAATATGCCAGGTCTAAATTAATTTTATCCTCTTTATCATAAATGCATATCTAGTCTATATACATTTTTCATTCAAAACTGTCCATTTCAAGTGTATCTAATAAAACAAATTTCAAAACTAGTTTTTGTCATTATTCTGCGTATTCTCCTGAAGCATATCACTCTCTATATATTTTATGTGCAGAATTGCTTAGTCTGCACATAAAATTAATTGTCAAGTAGCAAAGGAAGAATCAACTTTTCCTTCATTTTTGAGTCCCAGCACAATCACAATTTTAAGTCCTCTTAAATCTCAGTGAATTTTGTTGATTTCTACAATTTTCATAGTCAAGAGCACTATTCACAGAAATAATCCCTTTGGCTACTATTAGATGGTCATGACTTGTCAAGATATTAGGTCATTTTAGGCACCTTTTTGCAATAGTAAGCTTGTCAGATAAATTAATGGCAGTGTTCTTTAAGTATTTAACTTCAATAGAAGCTAGTTTTAACTGCAATCTCAAATGCACCCTAACAAAGGATCTTTATTCAAACTGACTATAAAAATTCAACAAGAATAAAGACTTAATTCTGATATCTATACAATTGCCTTCAAATAAATATGTCATATAGGACTAACTAGTTGATCATTGTGAAAAATTTGAATTTCTAAAAGAAAATAATATTACCTAAAAATAAAGACTTAGAATACTGTTTTAAAAAAATAAAGACTTACCAGTCAGAGGAGATAATTGTCTCATCAAAATATTTATTGTTTATAGGATTTTCTGTGGGGGATAATCCTAGCCAAATGTAATTCATCCCGTGGGAGTTGATAAAATCCTATAAGAAACGAGATGGTTTGTTGAAATAATTGTTTCTCATTTCTAACACTCAGGAAGGTAAGGCTTTGGGGTGAATGTATTTTTGCTTAAAAAGTGATAATCTGGGGCCCTCCTTGATGGCGCAGCAGGTTAAAGCACAGCACTAAGAAGTTAAAGCCACTTCCGCATGAGTTCCACCCACGCCTGCCCGGAGGAGATCCACGTGGGCAGACCTCTCCTGACCCGCCTGCTGCTCCCCTCAGCAGTGTATTTCAGTACATCTGCCTGTTCTGCTGCCCATTCTGTCATACATTACTTTTTCCATGTACCTTGTTCCTAGAGTCAACATTATCTAAAATAAATTTTAAGTATTTTTCAGAATATCAGCTGTGTCCAAGTCACTCATTTTTGTTGACAGATATGCAAGATCAAACACTATCTTATCTATGTCTTTTCCATTTTCTCACATTCTCACATCTGGAATATTTCTGTTTAACTCCAGATGTAGCATTGTCTTCCACAGTATGTCGTATGATTTAGAATAATGCCGTCCCTTTGAATTCTCTAGTTTGACTGGCTTAATAAGAAATCTTTGACACTGTCCTCCTCAAATGTTTTTCACAACCAGCAAAACCAGGAATTAACCTAGCGCACAGTACCTTAACCTCACTATCCTTTGCAAGCAATAGTCCTTCTAGATGTTTTTCAAAGATCTAACTCTACGTTCTGAATAATCACCAGTCTCTAGTCAAAATTACTGATGTTGATTCATTTTTGGGGGGGTAAAATGTGGCATCAATACTTGTTTCATCAATACATAATCATCATCAATCAGTAAAAAAAGTTCATCAATTAATTTTCAAATGTGAAATTTCTATTTCTCTCTCTCACTCGCCTGCTCGTTCTGATCCCTTCCAGATGGTCTCATTCATACCAGGAGTGGAAGGGACCAGGAAGAAAAACAAAAACAAACAAACAAAAAAAACACATTGCAATAAAGTAAAAACAAAAATAAAAAAGCCACTATGATGCAGTGCTCAGATCTTTCTCCCCATGGCAATGCCTTTTAGTTGCAGGACAGTAACTACTGGAGATGCAGCAGTCCTATCTCTAACTTTCAGCCTCTCACCTACTGCTTCTAGCAAAGTTAAGTAAAACAGAAAAACAATCATAACTTGTATTTGCTGACTGGCCCAAAGTGGAGGGTGTGCTGGAACTCGGGGTCTAGATTCAGCGAGGCAGTACCCAGCTGAGTTGTCTGAGGTGTCTCCATCTCCATGTGCCCTCAACTCACACACAAGTGTGAATACCTGGGCTGATAGCAGCATCCAGGAGACTAATGCAGGGTTTTCCTCTGTCAGCTAATCCTGCCTGCTTTCCAGTTTAAAAGATTATAAAATACAAATGCAATTATGACACTGTTTTTGGTATTTCCCCCTTTCATCTTTTTATTT
>NW_004567135.1:15400470-15439320 GCF_000260355.1 Condylura cristata | reverse complement strand
TGCCTGTTCTGCTCCCCACTCTGTCTCTGGTGAATTCTCTCACCCTCCGCATCTCTTGCCTGTACCCCAGTTCTGTATGGATAAATAAATAAATCTTTAAAAATAATAATAATAATAATAATATGGGTTCCTCCCTGGTGACGTAACAGGTTAAAGCACAGCACTATGAAACTGTTCATAGCCACTGCAGCACGAGTTCAATCCCCCGCCAGGGAACTGACCCACATTGCACAAGAGACCTCTCCTTCCCCCGCCCCCTTCTCCCCTCAGCAGTGTATTTCAGTACATCTGCCTGTTCTGCTGCCCATTCTGTCCCTGGTGAATTCTCTCTCACACACACACATACATACAGACATTCACACCCCTCTGGTCTGTATCCCAGCTCTTGTATGCATAGATAAATAAAACTTTAAAAAATATTGATTATATGATTACTCTCTGAGAGATCAGAAATGCTGAGTAACAGGTGACATGTAAAGATACTATTTAGGTACTAGAATGAAGACTTACCAATACGCTTTTTTTCTTAATCTTCAACAGACTGGCATTTAGAGCCTGGCATTCCTTTTCACTCATTTTCCATGTTTTATACTCACGTCTTAGTAAGTAACAGCTGTCTTCATGCCACAACCACTTCCTTGGGCACGGTTTACAGTTGTGTTCTGAGAGAGGAAGAAACAGTTTTATTTGGTTTGCACTGATAATCTTCCTTATTCTCATTTCCCTTGTTAGCCTCTATATTAAATTAGCCAAATTTACTTGCATTTCTTTTTTTTAATACCGGTGTGAAGAAAGTGAATCTTGTGTTCTAGGTTCCTATATAGCAGTACTGTGTGTTGAAAATATTGCTGGACAACACATTTGAGATGTAACACTTAATTTGTTACGTCAGGAGCCCTGAATAATGATCAACTAACTTCCTTCTCTCACTTAGTAATGTTTTATATTCCTACTTGGCAGTAAAAGTTAATCCCAAGAAACACTGTCTGCTCAGAATCAACCCTACAAACCTCCATCGATTCTACTTCTCTAAAACATTCCTAGCTCTCTGATTTGTTGAATATTGGGGAGATTTTTCAAGAGCACAAAGAGTGTATATTCATTATAAGAGTAACAGAAGCTGTTAAAGAAATTAAAACACCTTCTCCTTATATTCATGGGGCAAAGTCTAGTTTTGTTTCTTTTATAATAACACTCATCAAACTGACTGAAATTTAGGGATGAGGTCACCATAAAGAAGTGTGCTTTTTCTCCTTACTTTCTATTCACATCAGTGTCCCGAATAAAAGTAATATATGTCAGATTGGAGAAACTGTATACTATCTAACACTTTATTAAGTAGGTATCATCTCCAGATAATGTGAGATCTACAGTCATAATTATCATTTTCTGTTTTTTCTTCTAATTGCATGAAAATATCAATGCATCCTGTCAGCCACATTTAATTCCTTCCCCCGGATAATGGCTTCTAAGGAAAAACTATGAGGTATCACTGAAATGATTCTCTAGCAACTCTTAAGTTTAGTCCATCTAATTCAGAGAGGAATATAAGATTACCTATTTTTTTGGTATATAGTTGATAGCATAATTTGGTAGCCATTTCTTGCAGCATGTTAGAGAGGTTCTTGATCTTCACAGAACTATTCATGTTCTGTATCAGTTGTAGAGAAAGATTGCTCTGAAGTTCTTCTTTGAAACTCTGTAGTTTGTCCAGTTTTTCCATTTGCATGTTGAAATTTATATAAACTCCATAGCAAACAAGACAGAAGATTAAGCATTTTATTCCCTCAAACAACCACCACTTCCTTTTTGCTGAAATCATACTAAAATATTAAAGATATAGGGGTGCGGTCACTTTATAGGAATCAGGGAGAGAGATTAAGTGCAGAATTGCCAGTGTGTTCTGTGGGCCTATGGCCTCTAATCACTCCAAAGCCTTAACTTCAAGAGGAAAGTTTGGTTGCAAAACTCATGTGATTCTATGCATGTCCCCACCCAGTCAAAATATGGGAAATACATACACATGCTTGCTAAAATTGCCAGTCCCACTAACAGCAGAAAACAGACCAGAGCCAGAACCAACGCACTGCACTGCCAGATGCGGGAAGTGTTGGCGGGCGCTGCGGGAGACAAAGTGAGCGGAGAGAAGGGGTGAAGTGGGGTGCATCTTCATTTGAGTCACTCATTCATTTTGCTTTTACTTCATAACTGACATGTCCCTACAGTGAAAGAATGCTTTTGTTAGAAACTCAAGGACATGCTCAAAAATCTTATTTCATTTGCCATTTAGCATCTGAGATGGCTTTCACAAGAGGGGCTGTTCACTGGTATGCTGATTCAAGAAACAAAAAGGCAGACATGGAATTTTTAAAGGGATCAGTGAGAAAACCAATCCATCTAGATATCTGGTCCATACAAATTTGAGGAAATTGAGCAGCTGGCAGCTAACAGGGATTCAGGCCTTGAGCAGACAATGATGGAGTCTTGAAAAATAGTATCAGTTACGTATTTTTCCCCCAGGAAATTCTGAGAGTTCTGGGGCTGTCTCCTCACAGTTGGTGATGTGGTAATGTTGGGAAGTACAGAAGCCATTGCCCGTGAAAAAACTTTTTTAGACCTTGAAAAGTAAAGAGGGGAAGAACTATATAGTAAGGACCTTATCTAAGATTAGATGTATGACTTCAAATTCTTTCTTGATAACTTTTCTCATTTATTTATGTATTTAACTCTCAGAAGTTACAGGGTACTTTCCTTCCAGAGTGCCTTTATTATGGAGAACTTCTGGGTACTAAGAACATAGTGAACAGGAAACATAATTACAAATCTTATAGAATATAAATTTTAACTATAAGAAAAAATAAGCTAGATTAGTAGGGTGGTGGATGAATGGGTTGATGGATGGATACATAAGTAGATGATAGATAGTAGGAAAATAGATCATGAGGTAGATAGAGAGATAGACAGACAGATAGATAGATAGATTTCAACTTGAGCTGTGGCATGGAAACTCCTGAAGTTATACTGTTATATTCCAGAGCACAAGCAGTTCAGACCTACGACCAGAGGAATTAGCATGCAAAATCAGGGGTGAGAACATCACAAGCAGTAAGTCTAACTCGCAAGCCCTAACTAGGGTTCTATTTGAAAACAGGACACATTCAGAGTGGCAATGAAATTCTGACCAAGGTGAGAAAAGATATTGGAGAAGATCAAAGAAAAAGACAGGAAATAGTATTTGTGGCCTTTTTTAGCCAGACTTAGGAGACTGGGGGTTATTTAACTACAGGAAGGGTTTTGTTTGTTTGTTTGTTTTTTTAAATCAGGAGGGAGAAATAATATGATATTTTTCTAAAGATTATTGTTATAGAATACAGAGGATGAACTTTAGTATTGTAAATATATGCAGAATATAGAGGATGAACTGTAGTAGTAAAAACAGGGGAAATAGAGAGGGAAATAGCAGACCAGCAAAGGAAAATAGTAGCTAGACTTATTACTATCAGAGAGTGTGATGATTCACTGAATATATCATGAATACGTTTTGAAGTTAGAATCTGTAGAACACATTTATGAAGTCTATGAGAGATTTTTGACTTGATAAAGTTGTTAGGTAATAATAAGGTCAGCTTATTTATGGAGAGCACAGCAGTGACCCTCCCCCCCCAAAAAAAAAACACATAGAACATTCTTTAGGGCTAAAATATCTGGTCTTAAATGGCTGGTTCTGCTTCTTATCCCTTGTGGAGCCTAAGATAAGTTGTTGAAATTCTCTCAGTCTTGGTTTCCACATTAGTTAAAAAAGAGAAACCCACAAAGTACAAGAAACTATGTGGTTTAAAATCTGTAATGTGGGACAGAGCTGACATTTGCTGATTGTATTTAAGTATGTATTTACATTTGTATTAATGATATGAAGATGACTGGGAAGAAGGAACAAGAGGAAAAATATTTGTTTACCATTTTAAGATTAAGATTTAATTTATAATTAAAGATTTTTATAATTTAATATCTACATGGAAATGTAAAACAGGCATTTGATTTTCTAGTCTGGAAATGCAGGGACAGATCATCAGGGAAGAGCTAGAAGTCACCATATTGAAATCCAAAGGAATGAATGAGGTAACTTCACTAAGTATCTTTAGTGTTGCAAAAGAGAGGACCCAGAAAAAAGACTTGGAATATTCCATAAAACAGAGTTTGGGCCCTCCCTGGTGGCACATTGGGTTAAAGCACAGCACTAAGAAGCTAAAGCCACTTCAGCATGAGTTTGATCCCCAGCCCTGGAGGTGACCACATGGCGTGGCAGACCTCTTCTGACCCGCTCACAGCTCCCATCAGCCATGTACTTTGTCAGTCAGCCTGTTCTGCTCCCCATTCTGTCTCTGGTGAATCCTCTCACCACCCTTGCACCTCTGGCCTGTACCTCAATTCTGTAAGCATAAATAAATAAATCTTTAAAAAAAAAAAAAACAGAATTTGACCCAGGGAGGAAAGTCAAAAAAGAAAGCTGAGAGGGAGTGCTAAGTGATGGTGCAAACCAGGAACATGGATGTGTCCTTGAGACTGTGCAAAGAAAAGTGTAAAGGAAGAGGAAGTTCAACTGTGTGAGTGTTGCAAATAATATTATTACAAATAATAAAGGAGCACAGATATGACTCGGGGTGGGGAGGCCATCAGTGGCCTAGAACCATAGTCTTCATGGAACAATGAGGGCAGAAGCCTCATGTGGTCAGTTGAGAAGAGAAGGAGATCTGAAGACTAGGGGTCCATGACCAATAGAAATGCTTCCTGGAAAGCTAGGCTGTGAAAGAAAACAGAGACATGGAAGATAAATGGATTTCATTGGGCATGTAGGGAATGTGATTTGTTCAAATAAAAGTAATAGAGTATATTGGTGAGAGGATCATGAAGCAGGAGAGAAAAGGGAATCCTATACAAGAAATGTCTTTGATTTTTAATTGAAATTCAAAGAAAAATGAAATTTGGCTTTTGATAAGGGTGTTTCCTAATTACTTTCTAGAAGTAAAACAGGGGACGTGAGGAGGAATATGGCAGGATGAAGGAAGAATATGGCAGGATGATGATGTTAGTAGTAGAGAGAGAAGGAGTAGAATGACTTAGGAAACGAGTCCATCAGGCTTTCTTAGGGTCTTTAAGCTACAGGTTCTTACATACTTCAGTGTTCTTTTCACTGAATTTATACAGTGCTTCTCACAGACCATAAGATCTCACCTTCCTGCTTTCTAGACTATAACTCAGCTTTAAATCTTCACATACCATACACAATTGGAGATCTGTCTGTCTATCTGTCAGTCTATCTGTCTCTATCAATCTATCTCCAAGCATTTATTTTCTCTCACACTTAAAATATATCCTCTATAAAAGCAGGTACTTTCTTTGACTATAAAGAAAGTCCTCAGATTAATAACTGAATGTAAAAGTAAATAAGAAAATGAATATTAAGAAAGACAACAACTGACATCATACTTCTAACCGCTTCCCCTTTTTACTAATTTCCAAAGTCTAAAAACATTATTTGGTACTGACTGGCAGGGCTCTCTGTACTTCATTACCAACTGCTAGATAAAGCATAGTTCAGACAGAAGTTGGGTAAACTGGACTTGAAAGTTTGTGTAACTTTCACCAGCAATGTTCAGCTATTTATGTAGGCTATGAGTAAGTAAATATTTGGATTTAACCAGAATTGGAGTTTTTCAAGGAAAAATGACAGCACATTAAACAAGGCGGCAAGAAATGGATGTTATTACACAATATATTATATTACCTTCTATAGACTTTAAGCTGCATAATGAAAAAATCAGATAAAATTGAGAAAATAAATGAGACATGGATTCAAGACTACCATAGAATCAGAAAATTCTGAAGTGGAGATTTAGAATATGATCAGTTAGTGGAAGAGGAGAGAGGAAAGAATGTAAGGAGTTAAAAAGAGTAATTGTCGGTACATAAAAATTATGGTACACACCTCTTCTTGTTCCACACAAAAAGGAGAGATAAGAAGGAAAATAAAATAGACAATATTGAACTATCCTTAAAAACCTATATTAAAAGGAAAGAAGTGAGCTTAAAGATTTCCAATGCTGATGATAAAATAAATCTGTAATCTAATGGTAAAATTTCTGTTCACAAGAAAATTAGAATTTAAAAAAATGTTTCATTTTAGTTGGGAGACACAAATAATGAATAAGGATTCTTTTGTTACTCTCTGTCCTAATTATACCAGCTCTGCTAAATTTCTGTGTTTTCCATATCTACTGTTTAAGTGATATTTAATTTAAACACACTGATGAATGTGTTAGGGTAGGCTGCATCTAAAATCCAGGAGCCAGGAGATAAGAATAATATGGGATTATGAATAGAATGGAGATTAAGTATAACCTCAAAGTCTACCCAGCTGGTCCATTTATATTCTAATTCAAATTTGTATTGAAAACTACAAAGTTTTCCCATGCAGCATGGTTTTCTGTTACTTTAGTTCTGATGTGTCTTTTTATTTAACTTAGCCTTCTCTGTATTTTAGTAAGTTGAGAGAAGATCACCCAAAAAGGTAGAAGAAATACTTGAATTGGTATAAAGTCAAATGACATTCTTTAAATTTTCCTCTTTCTTTTTGTCATTTCTTCTCTTTTACATACATACATACATGCTAGCATTTTCTTATGCAAACACAACATGTGAAGACATTGATTTCCTAAGTAGTATATATTCCTTGTCCCTACATCATTTCATGGAGGAAAAAAATGCACAATTTGGTTTTGTGAAAAAAAATCTTGAGTGAAATAGAAAATTTATGAAAAATTATTTGTTCAAACAAATTAGGCCTTTAAATTTTTATATACCATAAACATGCTTATGGACACAATTAATAGGTTTAGTACAAATATAAGGCTTAATTAGAAACTAAATTTAAATAATCATTGTTAATTCACTCCTTCAAAGGGGGTAAATTTCTATTTTCTACACATTAGTTTTACCTCATTACAAAACATCTATAACTCAAAAATCTTACCTTTTATTCCAGATTTGCCAAACTCTTGGGCATTTTCTGTTTTACTGGAGTCCTGGAATTTTAGATCTGTATATATAACTTCTTCAGACATTGATGGCATACAAAAAGAGCTTGGCAAACAATTAAAAAAAAACCTTCAAAAATAAACAAACAAAAACACCCATAGAGCTAAATGTTAAGCAGTAACTATGATTCTAAATTTGTGTTTTTAAAACAAAGTTTAAATTTAATGTTTTTGAACCCAAAGTACTACCTGCACATAAGCTGCAAGCCGTTGTGTCATAGAAGAATAGCTTGTAAGAACTAACACATTCATATTGCTAACTTCCTCTTATCTGTTCCTTTTCTACATTTCTGTAAATCTCCCAACTACCGACAGTACCTTTTAAAATGGTGTTTGAATGTTATTCATGTTGTGCAAGGGCATCACAAGTTCTCCTGACCAGGAACATGTTTCCTGAGTGTCCTCACAGCACTGTCAGATGAGCTTGACCAGATGAGCTTGACGTAGCAGGGAGACTGCCCATGTCCAGAGAGCAGTGCAGACAGAAAGAGTGGGAGCCCCACCCTGTCCCCAAGTTCCAGAGGTGCCAAATCAGTCCAAGAAGAACTAAGGAATGCTTCGCTTCTCTGTCACAAAGAAATATACTAAGGAATCTGGGACCCGAGTAACACATAGACTGATGACAAAGACCCTACAAATAACTACAGGTCAGCAAAGGGGCGGTCAGTCTTGTTTCTCTGCTAACTGGCTCAGTTCAGTGAACAAGCTCTCAACTAATCTACCAAAAGGGGGAAGATGAGTCTAGAGGGCCTTTTAGATTAGTGTCTTTTGATTCCATAAGTTGGGGCAGGGTTCTATACATTTCTTGATCAAGGATGCAGAGTAGGTGAGAGTTGGGCAATGATTGTTTTCCAGTTATTTCAGGTGTGTATCATTGCAGATCAACATGTGCAGCAATGATATCTCATTGCTATTTTTTTTTTGTCATCCCCTCGTAATAAGAGATTATGAACATCTCATCATGTACACTTGGAGTTTAAAATATTGCTGTGTTCAATAACGACCAAGGCCCGTGTCTGATGCAAAAGCAAATGAGACTTTATTAGGCCAGCTCGAGCCAGGATCCTTCCTTTACGTGCCCTGACACAGCAGGCGCACCCCTCAAGGAAGGATCCTGAAGATCTACAGAGTGGGGTTTATAAGGGCAGTTAGCAGGGCTGGGGATTTTACACTGAGTACGTCCATTGATGGTAGGTGCCCAAATGTTAGGGATACAGCAGGCGCTGGAAACTTAATCTTGGTCAAGCAGGAATCTAGGCTTATCGCTGGGAACCTACCCAGCCAGCACCTTCCGGGAACAATGGCTCTGGAGGGGGCCAGCTGTCTAGTGAGAACTTACTTTTCACAATGTTCCCAACACTGAGTTCACCACTAATATTTCTATTCTCTCCTCAAACAGTTGTCTGCTTTGTCTTCACTTACCTGTGCCTTCTCTCTTCCCCTTCTATTAGCCACTAATTATAGCCCAAATCTTGTTTTTGTTGTATTTAGTTCATCTGTTTCTCTATACACTACATATTAGTGAAATCATAAAGATGTTTGTCATTGTCTGGTTTATTTCATTAAGTATAATATCCTCTAGGCTCATCCACGGTATTCCAAAGGGCAGAATTTCAACTTTCCAAGGCTAAACAGTATTCCATTTTTGTATACAGATGTCACATTTTCTATATCCATGCATCAGATGATATCTACTTAAATTGTTCCCAGTTCTTGGCTATTGTAAATTATGCTGCAATAAACATGGTGGGATGGATATAGTGTTTGAATTATTGTTTTCTCTTTGGGAGCTAAACACCCAGACTAGGAATAGACTTCCTCTTAAATGAGGGTATGGTTGAATATAAAGGCTGAAAACATTAACATTTTAGGAGTATACATACACATAGGTGAATTTAGTATTATCAGTTGGTATTCTGCTATTTAGCCTTTTTTGAACATTAGGAAGACTCAATATTTTATTAAATGTCACAGACATATATAAAAATAACAGAGATTATCAATACTCTTTTACAAGGGTTTTTTGTTTTTATGTTTTTTTCTGGTAACTAGGTAAATTATATGCAGCAAGCCTTGACTAATTTTAGCATCTCCTAACTTTTGCCTTCTCAGTTGTTTTGTGACTTTTGTTCCATTTTTGGAATTACCCTATAATAGGAAGCTTCATCTGACACAAGCCACAGATTGATGGTGTCTAGCCAGAACTAGATGGTGTCCTTATTGCTCATGGTATAAAACCTACTAAGCACTTATAGAAGAATTAATGGTTAAATAATACATTTCACTAAGTCTCCTAGAACCACACTGATGAAAAGAAACCATTACAGATCAGAAGCAATAGTGGTTTCTCACCTTTCCCCTCACCCACACACTCTGGGGCACTGCACAGCAATGGGTGCAGGGGAGGGGGAGAGGAGGAGGGTCAAGAAGCATTGTAACATGGGAAAACATGCTTCCCCACACCACCCCATCTGCTGCTTTAGTCTTTTTCTCCACAGAAACCACCAGCCTCACTCCTTCTGTCTGTAATTGTAGGACAGAACTTACTTATCACCTTTGCCCCCATAAACTTTAACATGTCTGCCTATGACTACCGCCAGCTACATTGAACTCTTATAAGAGCCAAATCTGAAGCAAATCAGTATTGAATGAGTTAATTCTCACCTCTCCTAATCTTGTCTCTAAATGGGTAATCCACTTCAGATGTGCAAATACTTCAGCCTGTAAGGGCTACCAGGTTGGAGTGTTGCAACAGATAGTTTCAAAACAACAGTTGCTCGTTCGTATTCATGCAGTAAAACCTGGAAAAAGTATACCGCCCTGCTTTTACAGAGTGAAGCTAAATAGCCACAAATTGATAGCTTTTCTTAAACCCGTCATAGACAAGGACCAGGCAAAGACAGTGCACTGTATTGCAATCTAAGATAAGAGGCATGCCAAGGAGAGACAGGGTAGGAAATCTTGCTTTCTGGGAGTAATAACTCAACTCACATATGTTATAAATTATTCAGCTCATATTTTTAACAAGTTGCTAAAGGCAGAATGTGAGTGGGGGTGGGGGAACATGAGAGCAGAGAACCCCTGAGAGCTGCAGGCACAGACTTATGTCAGACCCACTTGAAGGCACTTCATAGGCCATATCCAGTGTGAATCTGCTACAGGTCAGGAAAAGGGGAACCACTGAACCCCCAAACCTGCCTGCTCGCAATAGGTTCTGCTATCCGCCACATCAAGACAAACTATGTAAGACTTTAACGAAAAGGGACTTTAGTACAGGGAGTATACATTACAGAAGACAAAGAATATATTTTCTAAATCAAACACCTGAAGTTACCCATCCCCTCGTGGGTAAAAGTCAACCTAAAAGGGATTGGCCCAGAACAGGCTTGAAAGCCCGCCACAAGCCTAAAGCACCTTCTGGCTGGGACCCATAGACAAGGTGAGAAATGACCAGACACGTCTGGGAGGAAAAGTACAAAATCAAAATCAATATAAACACTGCTGTAGTCAATCTCCCCACGGGTCTCTTACCCACTTCTCTTTCAACCAGTCCAGGGCCAAGAAACAAGCAGATTTCGTCACATGTTTCTCTATTCCATGTATCTTCCTCAGGCTTCCTTCTGGCTCTCCATCCTGCTTCCTTCTTAAAATTCCTTTTCTTCTCTTCTTTTCACTGCTCAGCTCCACCTTCTTTCTGGGTGGGGCAGGGAACCTGGAACTTACCCTTTTCCTGAGGACCACCTTGTTACAATCTCCCCCTTTTGATTTTAAATACCACCGTATCTATGGTGCACAGATTTTAGGGTGCGGTCAGTCACCAAGAAGGTCCCCCTTTTTCTGGGGACCACCCTGTTACAGAACAATTGAGAGCAGGTTAGGAGGCTCGAGAGAGAGTGACCATTTTGTTGCATGCCGGGAAGAGATGACACAGAAGTCGTGGGGAAAAAAACACACCTAGAAATATCCCCTTTCTAGAGCAAAAGCTTTAAGTCACTGGGGGTGGGAAGGAAGCTAGCAGCAAATGCTCCCTCTCAGACCATAGGTGCGGACTCCTTGCTGCTGAAAGGAACAGAAAGTTCTCTGTAGTCTTGGAGAAAAACAGGATAACATCCGGACCTTTAGATACCGTTTCTTGTAGTCCTCAGCTAAATAAAGCTATTGTTACGCAAAGTGGGATCTGGCTTGAAGACACACACATCGTCCTCAAGAAGTGAATGTCTCAATTCTCCAAGCCCATCTGTGTTTCTTTCACTTCCCAAATACATTGCAGAACCTAAAGAGAAGCAGGCGGCCATTTCATTAAAAAAAAAAATCACCAGGAACGTCCTGGTGGCGCTCAGTCACTTAAAAGTATTAATTGGCCACCTAAATATTTGATAAATGCTATGAAAAGGCATGGGATAATATGAATATGGGTTCTGTGGTAGAATGAATGGATATAGATTTTTGAGGAAATGAAAAAAGTGGCTGTGATGAAGAAGAAAAATTGGAGAAGTTGCAGAGAGAGCACAAAAAAATTCTCGCATCAATGGAATCCTCATAGCTCATGCATGACATTCCAATGCAAATGATAATGTTAGAGTCCAAGAAATGCTGAGTCACCAAACCAATGCAAAAGACAAGTACAAGCCTTTATGGCTATCCTGGGCTGGGGTCCGATTCCCGGAGTGTACTAACGCAGCCGTCTCGCCCAGACAGGATGGACTCCGAGCCTCTGAACAGCGGGTCTTATACAGTGAAATTCGTGGCAGGGAAATTTCCAAAGTATGAGTCCATTGGGATGAGTCACTCTCATAGCCTCCTTTGTGCAGGTGGTAACTGCAGGTAATGTCCTGCTAGCGCCTGGGCTTCTGATAACATCCAGGGCCTCATTCCAATATTTTAACAATAAATGTTGGAAGACTATCCAAAAATAGAATGAAAGTTTGAAGGCAGCATAGAAAAGACTGCCGCTCCACCTTCCAAGTTTCCACTGGAAACCTCTACAAAGATCTCTAGTTAAGAGCTTTTTTGTTTTGTTTTGTTTTTTTCTGAAGGAAGCACCTGAATTCTCCATGTATGTAATGTTTTAAATTACAGTGCTCTGAAAAAAAGAATTGGTTTTACTGTTACTTTATTCCCACTATTTTTAAGGAAAAGAAAGCATTCAATGCATTGACCAAAAATTAATTGATAGATTGATTAAAGCACAGTAACATTCTTCATTTTCCCCTTTGATTATAAAAATAATTTTGCACAATTTCCATTTGTGTGGTCATTTTCATTATCTTGTTCCATGAAGCAATGTGAGGACTGTCTGTATTTGAAACAAGCATCATTCAGGTGTTATAGAAATATGCAAAACCTATAACTTGCTTTTTCTAATTTCTGTAAACAAATCACAGGTAAACTTGTAACCCAGAAGTTAAAAGAAAAGAAGAAACGTATTTGAAAATGTGGACAGGGCATGGAACTAGCCATTTTGTGATTCTAGAGATAATGCAATATTCGAGTCTACAACACACATGTAAAATCATCTCAGATTTGAGACTTTAAGGACCACTAAATGTGCCAAGAGAAGAGACAGCGAGGAACACCTCCACCTGTGCTTTGAGTAGTAGTGGGTGAACGTTGACAGTGAGGAACAAGCCTTTCAGATTGACTTTTCAAAATGGGCTTTGTTTCATCTAATCCCGTCATCCCCCGGGGGCAAGGCTACTGTTTTATGCTCATTTCAAGCCATTACTGCCTCTTCCTCATAAAAAGATAGGCAGAAGGAGCTCTGGGAATGCTGATCTGTGCTGCTGTGGTAAGTGTTCTGAGCCCAAAACGCTAGCTTCCTGGGCTGCTTGCATCTCCGTCTTGCCACATTGCCCTCTGAGGAAACTGGTGCCCAATTTCCTGCAGCCTGCGGTCACCAGGCATAGTAAGCAATTTGCACATCATCCACAGGGTTATTGGAAGAGCCATGTAAGAGCCTCTTCTGTAAGTAAGAATTTAGTGAGTTTCCCATCTGTTTCATTTCTGGGATCACCAAGATTCAACTAGTTATTCTCAGCATGAGAGGAGCCTCCTCTGGCTGCTGTGGAGTGCACTCTCGTCACTGGCCACACTCACCTTGCTTTTGGTTAGTCAATGCTGCCCCTTCACCCTACTTCCCGGTGGTCTAATTCCGCTCACTGCATCTATTATAGGTTTCTTAATTCAATGATTTACTTCGGGCTGTAAGGTCTTGTTCATAAAAAGGCAATTACAGGCTCTTCAACGGTATTTATTTCACCAATTTGTTCTTGGAACGAAACTTCACAATATTGAGGATCTATCTCCTGGACCTTCCCAGATTGGGTGAATAGGTCTTTAAAATGACAAATTTACCTATCTTTCCAATTTCCCCAAACTTTGACACAAGCCCCCCCGCCCCCTGCATTCAATCCAGGGCTGCCGTTGGTTTGTGTTTCATAATGTTCACCATGGGCTGCCGCAACATTTTCTGATTTCCCAGCTGCAACATTAAACTCAGAATCTCTGCCTGATGAACTCAGTGATGATAAATGTGGCCTGATGGAACTGTATATTTCAGTGTTATCCCATCCCCATCCGTGGTACCCATCAACGGTATACATCCCCTCGTATGTTCCCCAGATTACTGCTCCTATATATGTAAAAGCTCTAATAGTTCTTTTGGGGTATCATGTACCTCCTCCAGGGTCACATTTGACACCTCACCCATAGAAGAAGTCTTCCTGTCGTGGAGAGGCTGATACCACCATAGGTGGGGCATGTCTTCATTGCCAAAGAAGACTGCTGGGAGATGAGAAGCCTGGTGCCTTGTTTTATCCAATATTTTCAAATGGATTCTCGTCTTCCCACTAATTTGAGAATTAATGACGTATTATTGATACTTCTCTGCTTTGTCTCATCTCACCATTTTAATCTGGGCTCTGCTAGTCAAACAGCAAAATAGTTATTTTAAAATTTTGTACATTAAGAATGTTACTCCCATCTAACCAGACACTGGTGTTCATTTGGTTTATTTAATTTTTTATTCTTTGGAGAATATAAAAGTCAGGAGGGTAGGAAATGTGTTATCTTTGTGCTTGTCTATCCCCAGTGTCCCCAGTGGAACTGACTGGTCCATAAACGAGCACAATACATGCTTGCTGAGCAGAATAGAGAGGCTACTGTTACCTTGCAACATGCAACATTTTAGCCAGAGATGAAGGTATCTATCCATTTTCATTCACCAACACATCCTGTGTGGTTTTAGACATCTGTACCTAAGTAAATTTTTACTATTTGGGGACTTCCTTTGGGTTCCAGAGACCTGTCCAAGGCTGAGACTAGTCTTTTTTGGCTTTTTACTATTTTTTAGGCAATGTCACAGAACATTTGTGGAAATGGAGACTGAAGATGGCTACATGATTCTGAATTGCAAGAATCGTTTCAAACTCAAACAGAAATCTAAAGGTAGGTATATTTTTCCTTCTTCAGGACTCAGATTAAAGTTGCATTATTCTCTTTCAAAGATAATTATCTTTAAATACTTACAAGTTGTTAAAATTAACTATGTTCTCAGATTTTAAGAAGAGATCATACATTACCTAAGATAGGTTGTTTAGATTCAGAAACAGCCACAATAAAGAGGCAGCATTTTTACCACGATGGGTCAGAGAAATTCTACTAAGATGATATATAATCCCCCTCAATGTTGTAGCATAAGGACACGAATACAACTTTCAAGCAAAACTTTGAAAAGCATATTTTTTACAGAAATTTTTCTTCCTAAAAAATATAAGTTTCATGGAAGCAATTATTTGAGTAGAATATCAAATCTAGATGCTTATTATACTTGGACAGATTGAGTACTGATGGTAGGAGCCAGTCTTGTGATTTACAGTTTAAAAAGCATATAAATATGATTATACATATGTGCATATATATATACATATATATATTTATATATATATATAGGTATAGTAATTTTTAATCTTGGCAATAGTCTGTGGTATTGGCAGAATAGTCCACTGGACAGAAAAGAGGGAAAAAGGAAAGAAAGCACTAATTTTTGCTACACAAGGCCACTGTACCTGCACCTAGGTGCTTTGTGCTTTGTTTTTTCCAGATCTGTGTCAGTTTCTATTGACAAGTCCAATAAACCACAAGCTGGTGCCTAAATTCATTCTGTCTAAAACGATGTTTAAACATTTCTGTTCAAACAGTTAAATTGTTTCTGGAATGCCATCGACCACAAATTCACAACTGCTCAGCATCTCATGACTCTCTCAGCTTCCATCTAGCTAATTTAAGATAGTATTTTTCAAAAACATAGCAACTTTCTCATCTTCTGAAGGTGCAAGTGCAACTTTGTGGTTTCAATATCAGGAAATTAATGTTTACTTGTCACAAATAACTTACTTCCGTGTAGGAAAAACTCAGGCCACTGAAGTCAAAATGACTGAACTGGATGGAACCTAAACTCTGAGCTAAATTTATGGTCTTGGGCAAAAATCCTTTGTCCTCTTAAATCTCAGGGTTTTTTGTTGTTGTTTTTTTTTAATGATAAAGTAAATCTCTCTTTTTATATTCTTATGAATATATTTATTTTTAAATATATTCATTAAACAAATTTATTTTTGTTTATTTTAAAAACCACTTTGTAATAGACAAGCGAGTAATGATATCTAAAGTCTGAGCATAGGTATATAAAATGCAAGATAATATCCATTAAATTATGAGTGAAGGAAGGGTAGGAACATAAAGTAGGCCTGTAACTAATCAGAAATGACATTATTTAAGCATGTTTTTGCTTGTCATAATATTTTTCTAAGCATTTTTGCTGTTGTTAGGGAAACCTGATTTCTTATTCAACTTGACAGATATGATTAATCTTGCTAATCTAGAAAGGCAATGGGTTTATCACACTGTTATTTGTATTATTCATTTGAATGACTCACTGTTAGGAAGAAATGAAGTTCTGTTATATACCATACTGGGAATATCCACGTATTTTCACCTTTATGTATGGTATATGTTTTTCTTAGCTGTGACTTTTGGACAAAAAATATTTATACTTTTACATATTAATGTATAATCGCATAAGATAAACATGTATATTCTATGTAAATTAGATGTATTATTATATAGAGAAACTAATTTTTTTTTCAACTCATCAGAAGTATCACCAAATAACAAAGCAAAACAGCAAAATAATTCACCATTTTAAACAGCAGTGACATGTCTTTGTTTTGGGTCTGGAAATTTAAAATTTTTTTCAATTAACCATAAATCCTAATGTCATATCAAAAATGAACGTGGATTATTTCTATAATAAAAAGAAAATTGTTTATTAAATGAACATTTCATAAACACAGTGTTCTAATTTACCTCAAAAATCTCAATATTTCAGATTTCTCATGGTATTTACAATATTACTATCTTATGGTGATATTTGCATGTATTGGCATTCTGATTTTCATGAGCACATCTGGCTTCAGCTTTTGGAGTGAGTATGGATTTTTTAACTGCAGAAGATAAATGTTGACCTTTAATTCTTTTCATGCTAAGATCAGCTCCACAGGGCAGTCCAAAATCTGTCAAACTGATGAACCATATAAGTCATAGGATAAAATTATTTTAAATGTAAGAACATTTAGTAAACACTAAAAATAATTTATTTTGCATCTTTTCTTATGGACTTAGTAAGACCTAGTAAAAGTTTAGATTATCATACCATGTTATAAAATTTGTGATGTATTTTTTTTTTTTAAGATTTATTTGTACATACAGAACTGGGGTACAGGCCAGAGGCTCAGGGGTGGCGAGAGGTTTCACCAGAGACAGAGTGGGGAGCAGGACAGGCAGATCCACGAAGTACACTGCTGAGGGGAACAGCGGGCGGGTCAGGAGAGGTCTGCCACGCCATGTGGTCACCTCCGGGGCAGGCGGAACTCGAACTCATGCGGAAGTGGCTTTAGCTTCTCAGTGCTGCGCCGCAAGGGAGGGCCGTGATGTACTTTTTTTAAAGGGATAATCAGTTTTGTTTTTTTTAAAGATTTATGCTTTCAGAACTGGGGTACAGGCTAGAGGTGTGGTGGGTGACAGGGAGCAGCCTGCAGCAGTGTCAGGAGAGGTCTGCAGGGCCAAGTGCTTCAGCTCCCTGGCCTGGGATGGAGCTGGTGCTGCAGTGTCTTCAGAGAGCTTCATAATGAGGTGCTTTAACCAGCTGCACCACCAGAGAGAGCCCATGTGATATATTTTTACAGAAGAGTGATGTACTCTTTTGGATCACTTGGAGAGAAAATGATTTAAATGTATGAAATGTGCTAGATTTGAAAAAAACCACCTCTGGAAACCATGTTAGAATTTTATACCCTTCTCTATGCCTCCCCCACCCCCCCCAGAGGCATTTCATATGAATATTCTATAGCTGCTCTATTTCAAACAACTAGACCAATTCTTTTGTTATTCAGTTTTCTCCTATGTAAAATGTATGATTTAACTGTTGCAATATATTCTTTTAGAGCACGATGCTATTGAGAAGATATCAATAAAATTTGACATATTGATGAAATATTAGAAGGGAAAATATTTTTCCCAAGGATATTTTTTATTCTAAGAGATAAATCCTCATCAGATTTTAGGATATCCTGGGTAAAGAATTAGTCCTATCAAAAAAAAAAAAAAAAGGAGAGAGAAATTGGAATCAGATCTTTAAATGCAAATAAAAACATGCCTCTGTAGTATGTAACTTGATTTTAACAAGTTTAAAACGAGAGTAATGAAGCAACATAATTTTCTCAGATATTCTTTTGAAACAGAACAAGGCGGGGGAGGGTGCTGATTTTGAGAAAGTAAATCAGCTTCAAGAAAGTAATGAAAAGACAGTTTGGTTTATCAGCTTGTCTGCATTCTTGGGAAGCAGGGAATTCATTCTGCAGGAAAACAATATGTAAAAATGCAACCAAGAAATTGAAAGAACTTCATATGGTAAAAAAGGAGATATTTAAAATCTGAAACAAGAAGAACATTAATTTAAAGGTTCAGTGAATAAAACAGAGTAATATCCAGAATAAAACAGAATAATATCATATTTAGACTTGGGATTAGTATTAAAGGAGTATAAATAGAGTAAAATGATTAAGTGTGGGGAAGGAAAAGAGTAGAAATACACTAGAAAAGAGAGGCTTGGAGACTGAATTTGTGTTTGTAAACCTTTATTTTGTATTAGTATTTGGACTGTTATTCATCTTTAGACTAAATTTTTAAAATTTAATCTCACTTTATATTTTATTAATTTTTTCTTTGTGCTGAGCACAGATAAAAAAGCGGATTTCCCTCAGAATATAAGTGCCAACCATCTAGCAGGTAATGTTCTATTGTGTATGTAATGTGCTGCTTTGTGTTAAGATCAAGAAATTTCAGTCACTGTTCACATAAATTTGGGTAATTAAACCTCAGATTTTTAAACTTTCAAATGGGGACATAATAATTAAATCACAGGCTATTTAGGTTAGACTAAACCAACAGGCACAGCAAATGTTACATGGTGGCATGACTGAGGTATCACATCAGCCAGATTATTCAGTTGAACATGAATTCACATGTTACAGTGAAAGGACTTTTTAGAAGAGAGTAGTATTTAGAAATAGGTTGTAAAGAAGGTTGCCTTCTCTAGAGTGTATGGGTCTCATCAGTTAGTTAAAGGTGAGAAGTGCTGCGCTCCCCCAAAACAGAAAATTCAGCCTCAAACTGCATCATTAATTGTTCCTTGGGTCTGCTTCTGAGCCTTTATAACCACATGAACCAATTTCTTAAAAATTTCTCTCACTCTCTAGCTCTCTCTCTCTCTCTCTCTCACACACACACACACTAGCACAGAGGCAGTATGATTATGATGCTATGGTTAGCACACAGGCTAGAGAGCCTAACTGGGTTGGAATTTCAGCTATTTGGTATATACACTCTGAGGCGCTCATTTTCTCATCTGCTAATTGTGGGCGAGAGATGTTAAGAATCCTACTTTGGGCCATCCCTGGTGGTGCAAGTATTAAAGAGCAGCACTACGAAGCTATATGTAGATACTGCAGCACGAGTTCAATCCCCAGTCAGGGAGGTGACCCACATGGAATGGCGGACCTCACCTTTCTCTCTTCCTGCTCCCCTCAGCAGTAAATTTCAGTACATCCATCTGTTCTGCTCCCCACTCTGACTCTGGTGAAACCTCTCAGTCCCCACCCTGGCTTGTACTCCAGTTCTTGAATGAAAATAAGTAAATATTAAAAAAGGATATCCTACTTTGTAGGGTTTTATTTATTATCTTGGGTACTTATTATGAAAGTGTTAACTACAGGTAGAATTATAGAATAAATCTTCAGGTAGGGCACTGCAATCTAGCTCAGCTGCTTCAGTGAGAGTTTAATCCCAGCCCAAAGGTGACCCACATGGCACAGCAGACCTCTCCTGACCTGCCCGCTGTTCTCCTCAGCAGTGTTCTTCGTCGATCTGCCTGTTCTGCTCCCCACTCTGTCTCTGGTGAAGCCTCTCACTGCCCCTGCACCTCTGGGCTGTTCTCCTCAGCAGTGTTCTTCGTCGATCTGCCTGTTCTGCTCCCCACTCTGTCTCTGGTGAAGCCTCTCACTGCCCCTGCACCTCTGGCCCAGCTCTAATACATAAATAAATAAAACTTAAAAAAAAATAAATTTTCATGTAGCTTTTAAAACAGTATCAAAAAGCGTCAATAATCAGTATATCTGTATATAATCAATATCATTTCATTGATAGCTACATCATCAGTCACCCAAACCAGATTATATTAAAGCAATTAGCATGCCACTTAATATTTAAATAATTTAGTACATAATCCTTACAGTTAGGGACTCTTTTTGCTCAACAAAGTCACATTATCATCATAGCTCCTGTGTTAGCTTTCTCTGCTCTGTAATGACTACCTCCACCGATCAGTCTAAAACAATAATTATCATGTAAAATCAATACATACATAAAATAATAATTTCCTATGTCAGAGGATACTGGGTTGGTTAATTAGGTCTTCTGTTGGGGTGTCTCAAGATACCATCTAGATATTGACAAGATCATGTCTTTCTGGAGCTGAGGTTTGCCCCACAAACTCTAGTGGTAAGTACAATTCTGTTACTTGTGGTTGCAGGTCTGAGGTCACTGCTTTCTCGCCGAAACTAAACTCCCAAAGGGCCCTGCACTTCCTTGTCATTTGTTACTTTATACATCTCAGGAAAGATGTATAAAGCCTTCTGAGTTCCTCAAAGACAGTACAGTTGTTTCTTTCTTCAGACAAAGCCCACTGTCTTTTTCAAGGTCTTGTCCTGGATTAAGTCAGGTCTTCCTGGGATGATCTCCTTTCACTAACGCAAAATTAAATGGGCATCTTTTAAGTCAGAAATGCTGAGCTGGCAAAAAAAAAAAAAACTAACCTTCAGTCAATTACATATGATACAAGTCACACTTTTTCTATAGGCTCTAGAGTACAATTTTTTTTTTTTTGCTTTAAATCTTTCTTCAGAAAATAAATCTACATGCCCATGTGACTGGCAGTTGAACCAAGGGAAATGCTACAGGTTTCTAACTTCTTCTAAAACTTGGAACGAGAGTCAACATGATTGTATGAAGTTACAGGCTCATTTGCTGGTGATTCAGAGTTCTATGGAGCTGGTGAGGAATCCCAACGACAGTCTCAGTGTCCAAGGAAGAATTGCCAGGTGCAATTCTAAGACATGTGATGTTTTGGCTAATGACTCATGAATATTCATCAGTAATAGCAATTACTATTGCTTATAGAAAATAAATACCATTGTGGAATAATGACCATTTCATCAATACCTGCTGCACTGTATCAGTGTATCAAAATTGTTTGAATAAACAAATGAATAAAGCCAGTATTTTCTCTATAGGAGTTCATATAGATGAATTTAAAACTTGGACAACCGGGTTGGATAGGACTATATTTTATTCCATCTCAAGGCAACCAATGGATGTGGATAGATAAACATCCTTTTGTGGAGCAAACTAAGTAAGTAGTCATTTACGGTGAAATAATGTGGTGCTGCTTTAGTTACAGAAAGAGATTTTCAAATAAAGCTTCCTTGCTTATTAGTCTTTTCATCTTCCTGTTTTCTTTTAAAAATTTTCATGTACTCTTTTGAATATTTTTCTTTTTTTTCCTGTCCTTTCTCCCTTTTTATTCCTTCTTTCCCCCCTAACATTCACTAATATTGGCAAATAACTATGTGATTTAGTTACTTAGAAAGCTATTTGGCATTTTATCTTTAGGAGACTGGTAACTTCTGCCCATATCTGTAACCTAGAGAGATTGCTGGATGGACATCAGGAGATTTGTGTAAAACTCATCACAGCCTCCCCCCAAACACCAGTTGCAACAAAAGCAATATATTTTAGTGTATCCACACAGTGGAATACTACACAACGATGAGAATAACCACATTGTAGTATATCAACCAGTGGAATTATACAACAATGAGAATATCCACACTGGATATATATAGCATAAAGATAGGAGACACTAATACCACAATATGGACTCACCTCACAGAATGTGACATCAAAGAAAAATGTCATGTGCAAAAAGAGTACATATGAATATAGTCCATATGAAGTTATGCCATCCACAGGTGGAAAACTTCAGAAAAGCTAGGAAGTGATCCCATCAAATTAAAATAGTGGTTACCTATCAAAGGAGAGCAAGCTCTGCAAATAAATAATTGATAAATGGTATTCTAGAATGCACCAATGACCACTTTTTTCCCATGGAGGTAGATACCTTGATGACTCGTTATGCTCTATATTTGCTTTATTCATTTTGATTTTTATAGGTGTTTTCTATATCAGAATAAAAAAAAAGAGTTATTGATAACAAAACAAAAGTCCATTCTAAGACCTCTGCAATTCTTTACTGCTGAAAAATTACCTAAAGAATTCTAGCTGGAAGAAACCTTAAGAAGCTCAACCCTTATTTAAAGATAAATGTTCTAACGTCTGCTGTTTATCTTCTAGTTTGCTTGTAATTGGACCAATGGATAACATGAGCTGTGCCGTCATAACAGGAAAGCAGATATATTCTGAAGACTGTAACACCAAATTTAGTGCCATTTGCCAGAGAGATGCTGTCTAAACACAAAGGCAAATGTTTATTTATATCAATAAATATGCATGGGTGTTAACTGTGCTTATTTTTATTAGTATGCAAATTTATTTCTTTTTAATGCAAATTTAAATTTTCAAATATTATGTCCATTAATAATAATTCAATATGGAAAAATATAACTTATTTTTATAATATTCAATTCTTACTTCTTTCAATGTCTAAACAATAATTAAGTTCAACTTCTTTTAAACCTGCTTTATTTATTCTGTCTGTGTGTGTCTTATTCCTTGGGTTCTACCTTCTTTCAAGCATTTGATGAAGTAATACACCAAGCACATAGATATAACCTTGCTATTTTTTATGGTGGGGACTTTCCCTATATTAAATTGTTATTTTCAATTTTTATCCCAAAGAAGTCAAACTTTAATTGGTAATAAAATCTTCAGATGTTGTAAGCATGAAATGCTTATCTGAAGTAATATACAATATTGTTCTTAATGTGATTTCACAATTACCTCCCTTTTAGTCAAATTTATTAGACATAATTATATTGGGAGCTATCTTACTCCTTTAGATTTCTAACTAAAATTCCTTACAAAGACAAATTTGTCATTTTTGCTCATTCAAACCATTTATGTTTCAACTTAAATTCATAAATTTATCACTGTGGTCATTGTGTAAATTAGGTAATTATTTAACTCAAAGAAGTTACATTTAAGTCATCAGGAATATTTAACATCGTATCTATGAATTTAAAAAGAGGAGGGGAGGGACATGAATCATTCTGTTAGGTAGTTAGGACAAGGACTCACGCCTAAGGTAGACAGCTGAAGAATCAAAAGTATCTAGGAAATTTTTCAAGTGAGGATAAGGTAACACCTGGAAAGTGCCTACACTATAGCAGGGGAGAAAGCAGACACTCTCCCCAACTTGCAAGGCTGATAGAGCAACACCAGGTATGGTGGCTGAGTGGTAGATAGTGGGGAGAACCAAGAACTCCCCTCCCAATGGGATGGTAGAACAAGGACCCATAAAGCGTTTTCTTAGAATGCAATGTAAGGAGCAACCTTACACCCCACATAAGCCCCAAATCCCTTGCCATTCGGTGCAGCTGTCCTTTCGTGGACCCTCTGGGGATACCAGCCCCCACTCCCTGAGTTTACTGTGGCTAAATAAACTATCTTTTTACTTTGCCTGAACATAGCCTTGAATTCTTTCCTAGCCATAGTCAAGAATGGGGACCTCTCAATCTACACTGCTAAGCATTTAATACAATTAATTACGATCATGAACCAATCAGAAAAATAAAACATGAATCAAGTAAAACTTGAACATTCAGTCAAAATTAATATACCAGAGCCCTCCCTGGTGGCACAAAGGTTAAAGTCTCAGCATTATGAAGCTATTGCCAGACACTGTGGTCTGAGTTCATCTCTGGCCAGGGAGCTGACCCACATGGCACAGCAGACCTCTCCCGACTCACCTGTTGCTCCCCTCAACAGTGTATTTTAGTAGCTCTGCCTCACTCTGCTTCTGGTGAATCCTTTCACTCCCTCCCCACCCATACCTCTGACCCACACCCCAATTCTTGTATACATAAATAAAAATGAAATAAAATAGTACATCACACTGTAACACACAATGGCATCCAAAATGTATATATTTCAAATTTCTTGGTGACTCTGTGATATTCAGGTGTTATCTGTACAACACTGATCACATGCCGATGTAATTGGAGCTGAGGTGGATCCTCCCCATGGGCTTTTACAGCAGAGGAAAGCTTTTGTTTTGATTAGCTGAGTAAAATCAAGATGAGTGGCTCAGTTCAAATCTGCCTCTCAGCCCATCAGAAGACGTGGGTTAAAGGACAGGACATGGTGGGCGGTGGGCGGTGCGGCTCAGGGAGAGAGAGGTGTGGAGTTTCCATTGTCATGTTTCTTCGTGGGTTCCATCTTCATTTTAGGGTTCAGGAGCATGACATATTGTCTCAGGGAGCATTGGAAAGTTTTTTCCAGCCTAAGATTATTCTGGTAGCCATTTCTGGATCCACGTTGCTACAGTAGAGCAGAGCTGCTAAATGGCTGTTAGAACCCATCCCAGTCATGCTGATCAGGATCTATTGACCCATAAAACAAGCCACCAAATATGTGAAAACCTAGGAGGGAGGAGATACCAAGGAAGAGGAGAACAATGAACATACCTTGTTCTTTTATGAGACAGGCTTCAGCTTTGCAAAATAGTTTCCTAACTATAGTGTCATGGACATCAGCCAAGTAAGTTGCTTGCACTTATGTTAGTGCCAGGTAAGTACTTAATGAGTGGGGCTCACAACCATCTCTTTGTTTTCTCTATCAGAAAGGTTTATCTACAGGAAAGAAAGTCAGTTACCAATATTGGGGAAGGAAGGATTTGTTTGTATGTTTCTATGTGTTTGCCTTTACTTTGTTTTTCTTAGCATTTTCTCAGTGCCTACATGTTCTCCTGCACACACGTGGATTATGGTTATCTATGTGGGAAGTTCAACTCAAATTAATGTAATAAAGAGACCTTTGATAAAACTTTTGGGTATCTCCTAGAATTTGAGTTTTATGACATACCCAGAGATGTGTACTAAACTCATTTTAGTTCATTCTTCTTACTTAGGAAATTAAGTTTTTTCAATTATCTTTTGTTTGGTCACTTTTGATGATACTATTCCAGTTTATATTCTATAATCAAAAGTTTGTAATTTTAATATATAATTCTGATCATTCATTAGAGATTTTTTTTATAGAGTTGGGGTCCTTCCTGGTGAATTTTTCCTAGTTTTTAAGATATTACTGAAGTAAATGTATGTCCATGAGTGATTCTCTTGTAACATTTCTCTACACCCAAAACAGTATTGTTTATTTAGATGGTGAATGCATACATTTCTCTACCTGGTAAGCTGTTGAGTCTTGGCTAGTCTACCCACATAGATTTCTTCATATCTGCTTATTTTAATCCCCATGCAGACATAGTTTCTCCGGTTGTTTATCACTACTTTGGTTGATTCTATTAGTAGAAGTTTTCTAACTTGTGTTCATAATGAACAATTACATTTTGAATGGGCACAGTGCTGCTGGAATCATTCATTCATTCAACAATTATTGGTTTTCTAAGACTTGTAAAACTTTCAAACATGTAAAAATTATTACAAAATTGTATTCCATAGCATAGAAAATGAAAAGCAACATTTACCTATCTCATCATTTCATTTTCTAGAGTGTGATTATCATTTTCCTGAGGTTTATTTTTGCACTGTTAAAAATCTAGGTTTGCTGCAAACCCACTTGATATCAACAAGTCCCCTAGAGCTTTGGACTCCATCAGTATTCAGAAAAGTAAAGAATCCACTTCCATTAATTTCAAACCTGAAAAGAAACAATTAGACTCAATTTGGAAACTACTTGACAGCTACAATAAAAATCAAATCAATAATAGAAACACAATAAGCATCACAATATTTCTGGGTTATCTTCAGTCAAATTTTTTAAGTAAGGCATTTGGTACTTTGAAGCATGCTAATATAAAACCCAAGGAGACTAATCATGATATTTTTATAAATTTACTCTGTCAATGACAAAAATTTTCCTTCATTGTGTAGTTATAATTTGTCCTATCAACTGTATTTCATTATTTGTTTAATTAGTCCCCATGTTTTAAAATTGAGCACTTAATGAAATATTAAGCAGGAACCCACAGGTTAAAAAAAAAATTGTACAGTCCTTGCTTTCGGGTAAAATAGTGAGGAACAATATAAAATATAAGTGAGGAAGCAACATTCATTCAAGAGATACATAAGTAAACAGTATTGCTTATTATGGACATTTTGAGAGTTAAAGACAATTACTGATCTCTAACTTTTAAAGAAAAAAGAAACTTGATATAAATTTAAGTACTTAGATAAAGGTATTTTGACTTGGAATCTGCAGAATTAAAAAATTAGAAATAGGAATATTTCTTTGTAATAATGCAACTCAAGAGGTTTTAAATTTCTGGAAGACACCAGCATAAACATATTCAATTAAGTTTGAAACTCACAAGTCACTGAATGTGATGCCATCTGTCCATTTCCTCCTTTGAATTAGCAAAAGAGGATTTATTAACAAGAGTGAGAAATAAAAATAAAATTAGGGGCCCTACCTGGTGGCACAACAGGTAAGAATACAGCACTGCAAGCTAGCTGCAGCCGCTTCAGTGCAAGTCCAATCCCCAACCCGGTAGGTGACCCACATGGCGTGGCAGACCTCTCCTGACCTGCCGGCTGCTCCTCTCAGCAGTGTACTTCTTCAGTCGGCCTGTTCTGCTCCCCAGTCTGTCTCTGGTGAATCCTCTCACCTCCCCTGCCCCTCTGGCCTGTACCCCAGTTCTATATGCATAAATAAATCTTAAAAAAATAAAAATAAAAAATTTTGGAAAATGTGACTGTGTGCCACTTAACAAGGCAAAAGGAAGATGGATTATTTCAGAGCAGTTTTTAAATGTTAAAGGACACATTTTATGGGGTAGGGGCTAAAAAATTAGAAATAGGAATATGTCTTTGTAATAGTGCAACTCAAGAGGTTTTAAATTTCTAGAAGACACCAGCATAAACATTTTTAATCAGGTTTGAAACTCACAAGTCATTGAATGTGATGCCATCTGTCCATTTCCAGTACTCTCTGTGTTTTCTGCTCAGTCCAATCCAATACCTAACAGGTCCCGCAAACTTCTTCAAAAATTCCTTCCACAAAAATCAGGGCATCATTCACCATGTAATGTTTTAGAGCACAATGCTGAACAGATTTTACACTCCAAGCATCCCCTCTTTTATGATTTACACTCTAACTTGCCTTCTCTAATGGTTCTGTTGCATCTAACAGCACCAACAGTAATGTAGATTAACTTCATCAGAAAGATGTGTGTACTCTCTTTTATTTCTCCCACCTGTCTAAGCAGTCTAATAATTTTCACCAAGTCATTGAACACTGAGCTATACTCTCTAATTATCATTAAAGGTAACTTCTGTCTCTCAGATAGAAATTGGCAGGGAAAAGATATTTGACTTGCTTTCCTTCAGGTGCTAATGCATAAAACATTCATATGTTTTAAGTCACAGGGTGAATGACAGATGATAAACTGATGTGATGTGGTATCTGACTCAGTGACAAAATCAGAAGCTGACCAGTTTCAATAAGAATTGACACAGCATGTTCTAGAAGGGTAACAGAAAATTAGTGCTTATGTCTAGTTTGTATACAAATCCCCTTGCAAATTCACAAACCAGCTTAAGAGAAGAACCATGTCATTGCTTTGTGTGTTTGCTCATATAGTTAGAACTCTAACTTGTGGATGAACATCATTTATTATAAGATATATATGGATGAGTTCAATCTCTCATCTCCTAGCAACTTAACCACAAACCCAGTTGTCAATTTTTTTTTTACAGACAAACCTCTTGCTTACCTTATGCCCCCAGAGTCCATGTTCATTTCTCTGCCCCTGTCCCTTCCATTCAAAGCCTCACCCTCTTCAAATTGTATCTATTTCCTTTATATCTTCAACACTGAATTCCAAGAGTCCTATTTTTCGTTTCAACTTTTGGGTTTTTCATGGCAGGTATTACAAATAATAGATTTTATAGTCTCAGAACTTTAAACAGACATTTAACTGTATTGACAATATGTCTTGTGACGAAGAACAGAACATCATCATCCTAGAACATCATCTAGGAATTAACTGCCAGAGTTCAATTCCTAGACAATTTATCACTGTGGCAAAGGCTGCCTCATAGAGCATCCTCAGGGTCACACCTGTCTCATCTTCAAAAAGGGACATTTAGATATCTACTTCATATACACTGGTTGAAGATTACATTCATTTTTATAGCTGCAGTGCTGATACTGCTGACACATGGCTATTGTTTTTATTATCTATTTGCAAAAATGTGAGTTTGGAAATTACTGAGAACTCACTCCCCCCTTCTTACCAACTCCTCTTTCGTGTCAAGATGAGCAAGTTCCGATCCATGTGAGCTGCAAAAACTTTTACTGGATGTCCAGTTTCTGGTATCTTTAGAAAAGTAGAAACACTTCTCTTCTACTCCAATCCATTCCTTTGAACACACTATAGTTTTTGGACATTCTGGAGATTGTCTCCAACATATTGAAAGAGAACAAATTACTGAAAGAGAAAGCATGCATAAAATAAAAAAGAAGAACCATGTACAATGTATATAATAAAATTTTAAAAAGTAAAATAAAAATAAGTTTAAAAGTATTTCTACTCATTCTGATGAATCCATTTTAATCCTTATTTTTTGTAATGCGAAACCTTAAAATTATCAAGACTCATGTAATGGTGATATATTAGATGCCTCTATGTGTGGGAAGATAGTTTTGCTATAGAGCAGGTTATAGACTCCTGTTTTGAGAATGAAGCCTCTAGGCTTGCTTAGTCTATATGGCATCCTACCAAAAATACGCGTAACATTTAGCAATCAAGGAAGGGACACAGAGAGAGGGATATAATTCAGGACTTAAGGGTCAAATATACTGATATTGTGGTGAATGGTGGAAAATGGAGAGGCAGAATGACTTAAGTTATTAAAAGCAGCCAATTCTTTACCAAGACACTGATAAACAGACATGCCAGGGGCAAGAACACATTAAAACATGGCTGTGTGGTTAAAATGTCAGGAATTTATTATTTGGAAAAGCAGCTCATTCACTCTACTTTGTAAGTTAAATTCCTATTTATAAAAGTTTCATGGTCTTACTTCTCCAAAGAGGAAATGCAGATGGCCAACAGGCATATGAAAAAATGTTCAACATCACTCGTAATAAGGGAGATGCAAATTAAAACCACAATGAGATACCACCTCACCCCAGTGAGAATGGCACATCTTCAAACAACTAGCAACAACAAATGTTGGCGAGGATGTGGAGAAAAAGGAACTCTCCTGCATTGCTGGTGGGAATGCAAACTAGTACAACCACTATGGAAAACTGTTTGGAGGTTCCTCAAACTGCTAAACATGGAGCTTCCCTATGACCCAGCAATCCCACTCCTAGGTATCTACCCAAAAGACACAAAAACACTGATTGAAAAAGATACTCGTACCCCCATGTTTATTGCTGCTTTATTTACAATTGGAAAAACATGGAAGCAGCCCAAATGCCCAAAAGTAGATGACTGGATTAGAAAGATGTGGTACATATATACAATGGAATATTACTCAGCAACCAAAAAAGAGAAACACATGTCTTTTGCAGCAACTTGGATGGAGCTGGAAAAGATCATGCTTAGTGAGATAAGCCAGAAAGAGAAAGAAAAATACCGGATGGTTTCACTCATAGCAGGAGTATAATGGACCAGGCGAGAAAATAACAAAAATAATGAACAACCATAGACCAGAGACATTCTGTGGGGGTGGAGTGGGGAATGGGATCAAAAACAGGGGGGGGGGAAGGGAGGGAAATGCACGGGACTATGGTGGTGGCACAGGGGTGATTTGGTGATGGGAAACCCGTGGGGATTACAATTGAGATTAAAAAAAATGTGCAAAATGATGTAAAAATAAACTTTTTAATAAAAAAAAAAAAAGTCAACAAAGGATAAAAAAAAAAGTTTCATGGTCTTGTGAGAATTAACTTTGAGTAATAAAATACTGTATTTTTTTAAAGATTTATTAATTTGTGCATATAGAACTGGGGTACAGGCCAGAAGCTCAGGGGCGGCGAGAGGCTTCACCAGAGACAGAGTGGGGAGCAGAACAGGCAGATCGATGAAGTACACTGCTGAGGGGAGCAGCGGGCGGATCAGGAGAGGTCTGCCACGCCATGTGGTCACCTCCCAGGCAAGCGGGAATTGAACTCATGCAGAAGTGGCTTTAACTTCTTTGTGCTGTGCTTTAACCCGCTGCGCCACCAGGGAGGGCCAAAATATTGTATATTTAATATTAAGCTCTTTAACTCACACAAAGAACTCTAAATTTTAAAATGTATTCCTGTTGTATCTGGTGGTTATTTGAGGATTCATAATTGTCTTACTCAAAGATTAAGGACATATTCTGAGACTTGGAGTGTTTTAGGGAGCAGAAGAAACAAACTGGCTGAATCAATAGAACCCTAGGATGTACCCACAAGTCTTTACATTACTCCAGAGTGGAGGGGACCAAGCTCAATCTTAGGATATAAATATTTCAGCCTACCGGTCATAAAGAACCATAGAAATTGAAGTTAAACTACTCACCTACAGACAAAGTCAGAATGAGCGGAATGAGCATTATCTTGTTGGCTCTCAGCTCTTGAACTGCAAAATAAGTAAGTGTTTATTGCAAAATTTCTAGAGAAACCCTACTTGTATATTCACTATTTTACTCTTCTCCTATAATAATCAATTTAGAAACATTCATTAATATACCTACACCTTCAAGTACTAAAGTACACAACAGCCTCACAAGTGCAGAGAAGGCCAGTGCCAATCACCACACAGCTGCTCAGCTGGCGGAGGGCTTGAGGAGTCGCTTAGACTTGGTGGAAGGAGGGGGGGAAGCAAAGCTTTTATAAAAGGTGAAAATAGTATGAATGAGGGATTGTAATCAGAAACTATTCGTCACCAAAAGGGCTATGATCAGACAAATCAGACATATAAACCAACAACAATAAAGTGAGAAAATGTTTATAAAGTTTTATAACAAAAGAACTTAACTATAAATTGGTTTCTTTATTCTTTAAAGTTTAATGTGCTAGAGCAGAAGAGTGTCAAGATAAGAGCAGTTATTTGTGAGCAGAATGAATTAGAAAGGGGAGGGGATTTGGTTCTCCTGGAAATATTAGGTGATTAGAACCAAAGACTAATAATTCTATTAATGATTGAGATAATCTTGTCTGGTACATTATTAGCAGATCTCTATGCTTGAAAAGACCCACCCACATACACAGACTTTGAAATATCACATAAGGACTTAAAGGATGAAAAAGAAAAACTTAAAAGGTGTCATTTTCTACTTCTGTTTCCATTCAGAGCTGGAAAGCAGACCTAGTGAATGAAAACAAAAAGTGGCCATTGGGCTCTTGCAGGGGAGCTAAAATCTACCTCCACTCATCATTGGTTTTCAGTTGGGGTTCTTTTTTTTTTTATTTGTGCATACAGAACTGGGGTACAGGCTAGAGGCTCAGGGGCGGTGAGAGGCTTCACCAGAGACAGAGCGGAGAGCAGAACAGGCAGATCGACGAAGTACACGGCTGAGGGGAGCAGCGGGCGTGCCAGGAGAGGTCTGCCACGCCATGTGGTCACCTCCGGGACAGGCGGGAATCGAACTCATGTGCCAGTGGCTTCAGCTTCTCAGTGCTGTGCTTTAACCCGCTGCGCCACCAGGGAAGGCCAGTTGGGGTTCTTAATCAAAGTCAGATTAGCAAGAGAAAAGTAGTTTTCTTACTGGTGCAGTACACATCAGCTGGGAGGAACTAAAGGCAGAGGCATTCAAAATGGTGGCTCACAGCTCCAGTTTCTTTGCATCGTCAACAAAGATGGCTGCAAGCAATACTCTTATAAGGAATAACAAAAGCAAGAACAACTTTTAGGCTTGCTGCAAGGGCAATAACCCATGAGAAAGATAATATGTGGGCGGAAACTAATAGTATAAGATTTGCCTTCTGTGGGCAAGCAAGAGTTTATATTTAGAAAAGAAAAACTGAAATTCAGTCAAGCAAAATGGGCCCTCCTTGGTGGTGCAGCGGGTTAAAGCACAGCACTAAGAAGCTAAAGCCACTTCAACATGAGTTTGATCCCTGCCCAGGAGGTGACCACATGGCGCGGCAGACCTCTCCTGACCCGCCCGCTGCTCCCCTCAGCAGTGTCCTTCGTCGACCTGCCAGTTCTGCTTCCCACTCTGCCTCTGGTGAATCCTTTCACTGCCCTGCACCTCTGGCCTATACCCCAGTTCTGTAGGCATAAATAAATCTTACAAAAAAAAAAAAAAAAGGGTTTTTTTTTTTTTTTTATTTCATTTATTTATACTCACAAAACTGGAGGCACAGGTCATCAAATGCCTGGTATGTATTTACTGAATAATCATGTAGCTTTTCTTTTTAAGTTTGATTATGGAGCAGATCAATTTTCTGCTATTACATCATTCCAAAGATTAACCTAATGATGTGATTTTGCCTTTAAAAAAAAAATTGACAAGGAAATACCCAATGAGCCAGCAATCTCAGTCTTGGGAACAGAACCAAGTAATATGCATCATTATTGGACAAAGGATGAGGAAACTATCACGTTATCAGACTTATCTTTCTGGGTCTGGCTATGGTCACCTGTTATCACAAATGGAAGCAAAAGGGTCTTGGTGCAGGAAATGAGAAAAAAAAAATTTATTCAAACGTATATGGTAGAGAGAGAGAGCACGAGTAGAGATCCAGTTACAGACTGATAGTGTAAGGTGGAATTACAGCTACAGGAGCTGGAAGGTGCAAAAAAATCTGTCTGCTGAAGAGGGCTGCATGCCATCTGCAGCAGCTCCAGTGAATATGAAGTGCAAGAGCACAGAATTGAAATCCCCATTACTTTCAGAATTACTCAAATGCATACAATATCACCCCCGAGTTACCTGTTACAAGAGTTCATTAAGATTATCGGTCACCCTACTGCAAAGTGTTGTCTCTTGCTACCAGTGGCCCCTGTACAAGAGCCAGATTCATCACATGGGAGTTCTAGACATTGGCAGCTGAGAGCATGTTGGTGTGGAAATGGAGTCCCTTCAGCACATCATTCACTGACTCAGAATTCACAATATCCCATCACAACAGCCACTTTAAAAAAAAACCATCAACACAAAAAACTTGTATATTCTGTAATATTCATAGCAGTGTTCATATAGCATTGCTTACAAAAGCAAGGCCATGGAAGCAGCCTCCATGTCTCTATAGGAACTGGATTAAGAAGATGTGAAATATCTAAAATACCATATAGTCATAAAAAGGCTGAAAGGCAGCAACCACTTTCAACAAAATGGAGCAAATTTGAGAGAATTGTGTACAGAAAATTCAGAACAATGAAAACACGTGCTGGCTGGGTACATAGTAGAAAATTTAATAATGTAAAAACACTTTCAAAAGCTAGTAGGCATCAATAAATCTTCTGAGGGCTCTGAAGTTAAGAGACAGGGGAGAGTGAAAGGGACAAGAGAATACAAAGGATGATAGTGAGGAAAAAATAATAAAATTTTTGCGAAGACAAAAAATATTAAATTAATAAAAAGGAAAAAATGAATAAAGATAAGCCTGCTAGAAATTTATCTTTTACCTACATTGTTGTGTTGCCAACATTATCTTTGGAATTTCTTATTTCATAAAATAATTTCTTTTTTACCTTGCTTTTTTTTCCAGAATTAAGTTAATTTATTGAAGAGTCAAAAATGAGAGGTTATGCTGAAAACCTAGATAGTTCTGTGAAAGCTGTCTCTTGTCTTGCTCTTAACTTGTTTTGAAGTCAAAGCAACTCTAGCCTTTTAAAAACAACTTAGCAGATTTTTCTTTCCCACTCTCTTTCATTTTCCTTTTCTGTAGCATGATGCTCAAGAATGAACTACTCGTTATTGGATTAGTATATTTACCCTATTTTAATTATCATTTTATTTTCTATAATATTTATCTTTTTTTTCTCATTATACTTTGGCATTTTGTAGTTTCCAAAAGTCGACTTTCCTTTATCTAAGTGCATGAATTCATTGCTGGTTCTGCCATTATAAGGTACCACACACGGGGTGGTTTAAGCCATGGGTATTTATTGGGCCACAGTTCCGAAGCCAGGGTCTAAAGTGAAGGGACTAATGGTCTACTGGTCTAATGAGAAGCTCTGTTCCAGACCTTCCTGGCTGACCCCCGCTCACCACGCTTTCACACGACTGTCTTGTGTTTTCCTCCTCCTTTTCAAATGTAGACACTGATGTCAGAAATACTATTTTTATCAAAGCTCACAGTGCTTTGTCCTTCCATACTTTTTGAAACCCTTTGACACACCTTTTTTTCTTTCTCTTTTCATCGTCCCAGATGTAGCTTTATTGCCAAATCGTTGTCCAATCTCTGGGACATTAAAATTAATTGTTCCAAAGTTTAATTAAAAACACAATTTGCAAATATTTACTATCTTCTGAAAGGCATTCCAAGTCAAGAGTGAAAAAAAATACACATAATATATACAAATATATCAAAATAGTTTCAAATCCTATCAGATCAACACATCACCACATGACTTTTTAGAGTTTTTATAATTCTCTGTTACAGAGAAGGGAGAAGGGAAGTGGAAATCCCCATTACTTTCTGAATTACTCAAATGCGTACAATATCACCCCGGGGTTACCTGCTATAAGAAGAGTTTATTTAGATGATTGGTCACTTGTTCAGCAAACTGCTTAGCTCTGTGTCCGGGACTCAAAAGACAGTGTTGGGAGAGGGTCGGGTGCTCCGATGCTTGCTTTGGGGTCCCCCAGATATCCCTGAGTAGTTCTGGGCTCTCACCAAGTTTCCTCTGGCAACTTCAGCTTCTTCAGAATCAAAAGTCTGTACTGGAGCACACAAGTTTTTTCCACTTCCAGTGCTGAGCCTATTGGTGTCTAAATCTCCCACTGAAATTATTCCCAGTCAACATTTATATTGCTATAGAAACTTAGTCTCATTCAGTGCTGTCAAACCACCTTCTGGATTTTCCCTATTTCTCTTTCCTACAATATCAAGATGATGCTGGAGAAAATGGCAGAAGATAGTAAAAACCTAATGGGTCAACCAGACTCAAACTCAATCATTTAAAAACTTCACTCCTTTTAGCCACACAGTTAAATTGCTATTATTTTAATATAACCTGTCGTGTAGATTGAGACAGGGAAACCAACCTCAATTATGGGATGTAACAAAATCATAGTAAATAACTTTTTTTTTTTTTTTTTGGTAAAGTACTTTGGAGAAAGCTTATTGGGATAAAATACACTCACCATGAAATTGACCCCTGATACAAGCCTGTATGCAGACATAAAACTTTACATTTTATCTCAAATTTCCTTAAAAACACAAAAGTGTTTTTCCCCCATCTCATTTTAGCAGTGTTCATCTTAAAAAAAAAAAAAGATACCAGCATTTTTAGGTTGTTTAACATTTGTTTTTCTGTTTCCTTTCACTTCATTCTCACACATCCAACTCACTCACCCATCGAAACTTACTTGCTCTGTATATGCAGTTCTGCCTGCCATTACGTCGCTCTGGATTATTCATGATAAATGCAGTTACTGATCCAGATGTAGAAAGTTCTTTAATACGCCACTCAGAAGAGACACAGAGCAATGTAGTAACTAGCAAATGCAAAGTCTGAATGACAATATAGATTCACACAGTGAAAAATATGAATAAAAATGCCCATAGAAGTAGACAGACCTGTTTAAGGAGGAAATGAAAATATGAGTCATTCATAAGGGAAGAGTATGATAATATCAGGAAAATATTCTGTCCTCAAGAAAAACATATGGAATACAATGAATCAAATAAATACAGTACTTTGTGTGCCTTTCACTGGAATGATTTCACATCTCCTTTTTGCATAAAACCTAAACACAAATCATTTACTAACAACTTTATATGCACACATATTCAATCTGTGCAGTAAGTTTGAAATACATTTATTACATATGAATAAACTACCTAAACTCTGTGTTCAGCCCTCTTTTCTATAAAATTAAGAGTCTTGCCTGGTTTGTCTATACTGTCTCTCTGGTGATTTTTTTCTCCAAGGACAAAAGAGTCACTCTTTCAGATGGGGGCCTCTGACAGCCAGTTGAAGGTTTCTAACTATCTGTGCTAGAAGCATCTATCCCAGAGGGAGGGAGTTTACTCATATTTCTCACACAGGCAATATTTTCAGATAGGGCTAATTGTTCAGCGGGGCCCTCCAGACAAGATAGTCTTTTCTATATCATTTTGTGTAGATAAATCCTCTGGTGGCATCATCCACACAGAGAAGAGTCCACATTGTACACTTGCTATGACTTCATTTAAATTCAACCACGGTTGGTATAAATCTACCATTCATTGTAGGACATATTCTTCTCCACACTGTTCTTATGCAGCTCTGAGGAGCAACGATAAAACCTAGCTATTCTGGGTCATATCATTCATCATTTACTCTGGTATTATTAGTTATGATGGCTACTTGAGTTATTAGTTATCCAGAAATAATAGGGATTTACTACCAGTGGCTCATGAGTCTATTTAAAAACTGGATTTCAGACTTTAGACACTGAGTACATGATTCATGGATTCCTATAACTCCCAACTACTAAATAGTTTATTTCTGTTGCCTTAATATTTCTTACATCAGAGCCCTGAGTAACTTTTATTGCTACTGCCAGTCTATGGCAAAAATAATATTCTATAATAACATAAGCAGTTCTGATAAAAAGATAACATTTCTGGAAATAGAAATAAAGCTATTAGAATAAATTCTCAACAGACCACTTTAATAGCATACTAAATATACCTGGAAAAGAATTAACAAACATGCATGCTTAAAGAAACTAAACAAATTAAAATGAGAGAAATTAAAATATGAAAGAAAAATGGGAGTCACACAGGATGCCTCAGAGGCGTTTCATCAGTGCCGCCTGCGCAAGTTGGGGTTGTCCTACTGGCAAAGCTAAGCTTTTATTCCTGCCTTGAGGATCTGCTTATTAATATCCATGTGATCAAGTGATTGCCATCTTTTAAAATTGTTACCAAATATCACTTTGTTTAATTTCACCCATTTCCTGATTGAATCATTCTACCATCAATACATATAAGAAAGGGATGAGACTCTGGGTGAGAATTATGAATTCACTATTCTTTAGTCTGTTTTCTTCTCTAAACTTTCCCATAGTAAGAAACTATGGTTGGTTAGTATGACTCACCCATGATCTGGTCAGATGGTTACTTCCTTTTTTGTAAGACTGCTTTAAAGCTCAGCTTTTCAAAAGTGTAGCTTGAAGCTGTGTTGTATAAACCACAATAACATTTTAGGATTAAAGTTAAAACTTCGAAGAGAGATTTTGAAACATGTCCACATATCAATGGCTGACCAGGCTGCTGAAGAATAAAAATATGGTGATAACCACCGAGAAACCAATGAAGAGAAGCAAGGTAGGACATTTTCAATTGTTCTGAATGAGGTTATTCATTGAATGTCTAAAGCATCCTGTTAAACAAAAGCCTCTGAAGACATGTTTTGTTGTTTGGTGGTATGAGGGGTTTGGGGGTAAGGGCTTGTGGGAAGGATAGGATCTTCAAGGTTATATGAAGTTTTTCAGTTATATGAGACAGGAAAGCATCAAGAGGGTCTTCACACATAAGTTTCACTGATTGATTACTTCTGAAAACATGTATCTTAATGTTATTAATAATAACATTATATCCACATTAATAATCTCTTTGGTTCTAGTTCTGCTGAACAAGCTAATGCCATTTACAGCAACATGGAAGGAGCTAGAAGGTATTATGCTTCTAAAATAAGCCAGAAGGAAAAAGAAAAATATCGGCTGGTTTCACTTATAGGAGGAATAGAGGAGAAATTATCACTTGTGTAGGGAAATTATCATTCCTCAAGATGTTAGGATGCAATTATTATCAGGATTATTATACAGTACTTGCACAAATACCATTTCTCAGAATGCTTCATTCTTATCGACTTGGAGATATTTCCTCCTTTAAAATCCCTTTATGATTCATAGAATCACCCCTTGCATAAGCTAGAAATTTTTTTCTAAATGTAAACGCCAATGATTTTAAGTAATCTCAGTTTTTTTTCCCACAACAATCATTCTGGAGAAAAAGAAACTTAAGGAACCTGATTACCTGCTTAAAATTATGAATTGGAAATGTATCAAAAATAATTTCACTTAATATATTAGTAAATAACTTCACCTCTTAGTATATACAATAACTGAAATATACAAAGATATAAGCATTGCGAAAAATATAAGAAAAACCATAGACAAAGTCTTTCTTTTATTTAATTCCTGTTATCAAACCTTCAGAAAAGAGGTGATACATATCCTCTATTATATCATGTTACTTAATGAATGAATAGGTACAGGTTTTAACGGGGTGAGAAAAAAATGCCCTGAAAATATCTGATCAAGAATGTGAACCTATAAAATTTATAACAACAATACCCTCTGTGCACTATACCAGTACTAGAACAGAAAATAGAATGTCACAATGACTTATTGGCTTGAATAAAGGCATAGAAAAAGAACTATTTGTTTTCTTGAAGAAAATGAATAAGAAATTGAAGAAATTAATAAGATGACAGTTAAAAGATCATTGAAGACCTCCCAGTCCTGCCTTCATCAGACCTCAATCTCTCACCCTTTCACTCTGTTTTAAGGACAAATGCATAAAAACATTAATTGTATCTTTTTTCAAAACCCTACTAAAACCATTCAGCTCATATCAACATTTTCCTCACCCTGCATTCACACAAAGATCTTTGAGAGTCTACATGTTGATTTCACTTCCTCCTGTAATTACACAAAACCTCCTTCACCACGGCTAAGATCTCCCGTATTCCTTTGCTTTTTTCTATCTCTACACTGCTGTGTTGAAGACATCGCCAGTC